>NC_077245.1:24918739-25123739 GCF_947179165.1 Solanum dulcamara
TTTAGCATTGTTTCTTTGTGAGTTATACAGGTATTTTCAAATTGATTTTATTTGATTTTATTTTTTACTTATACTGATGAACTAAAATTTAAATATTATAATTGCTTATGTTTGTGATATTAAATAGGAAAAGTAATGGCAAGCATAACAGTTTTAATCAGACATTTGGGGAAGTAGAACGAAGACAATTGCTACACTGAATACAATGTAGATGGAATTGTGCTGAAGGAATATGCTTCATATGCGAATTTGGTTGATCTAATTTCGAATCAGTTGACTATTGATTTGATTACAAAGTGTATAAAAATCAAATACAATAGAGAAGGTAGCAATACGCCTATGGAAATACACAACGACATGGGTGTTGTTCAGTTAAAAAAGGCACCTAAACATTTGTGCTTGTACACGATATTCGTGCATATACCAAAACAAGTATCGCTAAATATCTTAAATTGATCTGGGCTAAGCTTTGTCTTCAAATCCTTGATGATATTGTTATTTGTATAGACTTGCATATGCGGTGCTTCCCGTGGAAGGTTCAACACATGAAATCCAATTCTTTGCATATAAATAGACATGTTTTACCTTTGTTTTAAAGATTGATACATAAATATAGTTGTATCAATATAATCTGAGGTGCTACATGTATAATATATATAGTTGGAATAAAAATTGCATGTATACAGTTATATACATACAGTATAATTACTATAGCAATGAATATACATTCATGTCATCAAGTGATACAATAAAATACAATTATTGTTAGCTTCAATAGTCATAAGGTGAATACACCTATTGTTACAAAATTTGAATACAAGTACCCGTTTTCACAACTAGATATATCCATGTATCAAAATGTATCCAAGTATTTAAAAAATTCATGTATTAAAAATAAAAGTATCCATGTATCAAAAAAATACATGTATTTGTTCCATTACAGAATGTATCTATGTATCAAAATGTAATAAAGTATGAAAATAAAAAATAAATACATGTATTGATAAGTAAACGTATCTTGTGTCAACACAAATTAATATATTCACTGTCAATAGTCAAAGTATACATGTATCCAAATCTATTAAACTATATAAAAATTAATATATTCACATTCAAATTTAGATTTGTGTTGTGGAACACAATATGAAGTTAATATTGATAAAAACCAACTAAAGTATAGAAGTATTCAACTATATACAAAATACACTATTAGCAAATATATACGAAAAATTAGATAATGATAAAATACCACTTTTATTGATTCTTTGTTGACATCTTTTCCATTGCTACTAGAAGTAATGTTATTGACTTTTCTTTTCTTTTCAAAATTAGTCTTCTCTTTTATAGATTTTGAAGCTGGAACACCATCTTTTGTGTTGAGAGTGTTTGCCCCTTTCACTTGATGAAGTTGGTTCATCGATATGGGGTCATTGCAATTCTTTGTTCGCATCTTGTTTGCCATTCCAGCAGTAGAAGCTGTAATTTTGGCTTGCTCTTGAGTGATACAAAAATCAAAAGATCGTAAATTATTATAATGACCTCCAAGGTTATTTTCTTGCTTTTACGTATTTGTACCATTTTACCCTTTTCCGTAGCTTCTTTATAGCTCATATGTGATTTCAGGATGGTTGGCACGCTTCCCAAGGTGTCTGATTGAGTTTTGAGGTGTTTTGGTCATTTTTGAGGCTTAAGGTTTGAAAGAGTTAACTTTAGTCAACATCGGAGATTCGGGCGTAAAATGAGAATTTCAACGATTCCATCAGCTCCGGAAGGTCCATTTTAGTCTAGAAGGATGGTTGGTTTGGGTTTTGGAGTCTTTATTTTGAGTCTGTACGATTTGTCATTTTAACTTTAAAGTTTTGGCCAAGTTTGACCTTGGTCAATATTTTAACGAATCGACCTCCGTTGGAAAAAATCCGTCGATTCCATTGATTCTAGAATACCATTTCTAGTTAGATAGCATTGTCTGTTTGCGTTAGCAGGATTTTGAATGAATTTCGGACCCCCCATCGAAGAAAAGTTCAATCCTCCAAAGTTCAGCACCAGCTGAACTGCTGGTGCAGGCCACTTTGCCCTTCACGTTCACGAGACAGAGGTCGTGATCGCAAAGGTCAGGGTCTTTGGTCTTCAGGATCACGGGTATGACTGTCGCGATCGCAAAGTGTAATTTTTCCGGGCCTCATGATTGCGGGCCAGAGTCTCGCAATTGAGATAAACAAAATCCCTGAATCCAGTGAATTAAATGCCCATTTTCTGCAATCTAAGTTCCATTTTGGGACTTAGAAAAAGAGTGATTTGGAGAGCAATTCTTGGTCATTTTTGTTCCGTTGTGTTGGAAATTCTTGCGGGGATGTTCTGACACCCTTTTCTATCCTAAAAACTTCGTGAGTTTCACATAAATTTTGTTGTTTGTTGCATTTTTGAGCTACAGTGGATGGAAGACCTGCTTTGCTGCGGAAGCTCAAGTGAAAACCTATTAGAACTGTGGGCCTCACACGTCTACCACTCGACCTTAAGTAACTACAGTTATCTGGGGAGAGAGAAAAAGAACTAGCATAGGTTATGAAATCCTTTTTGATCCTTCTCTCCTCTTGCTCTATGAACCAACTTCAGGCCTTGATTCATCCTCCGCAAGGAAGGAACGAGTCGGTTCCCCTTTTTGTCTAGGGCTTGAAATTGGTGGATTTGTTTGAGCTCTTCCAGTGCTCGAAATTTTCCCATTTTTGGAGCACAAGTTCCTTGAGCCTTTTGAGACCTTGTGATGGAGTTTGTTTTCGATTTCATACACGGGTCCCAATATCGAATTTTGACTCAATTTTGATTTTATTTTTAATTATAGCAATATGGGTATCATTGGCCTTATTTTGATGTGTTCTTCGATAATTTGATAGAGTGGCATTGTTTAGAGGTGGCTCAGAAAGGAAAGACTCAAATTTAGCATTTCGGGTGCGATTTCGGCTTTGAGGTAGGTTATGGCTTATCCTTGTTAAACTTGGCTTGGTTAAAATTGGTATATTTTGAGTAGAAACTCATGATTAGGTTGGTGATTATGGTGTTGATATTCCATTAAGAAATTGGAGTCGATGATCATCGTTAGTAACTAGTTTGGTGTTTTAGTCGTTGGATCCTTAGTCTAGGTGATAGTTTGACTTGTTTACATCGATTAGAATCTTTAGAGCTTGCTCCTAAGTGATTTGAACATAGGATGTCGTTTGCTTGAATTGCTCGGTTTTGGTTGCAGGTTGATGTGATTTTGGAGTATGCCTTTATCTTGCTTGCTTTTGATATTGAAATGTTGGGCCTCAGGCCGTGTTTTCGATACACCGAAGTCTCAGGTTAGTAATTTGGCACCTTTGATGGGATTTTTACTCAGCTCGAGTGATATATGATTTTGGCATACTACTTGTATTGATTTGCCTCGTTGGTGCTAAAAACCCTTTTTAAAGAATAAAATGGTGATATCAAGATTTTTGATTAATGAACAAGTGTAATGATTTAAAGTAAATATCGGTGATAATTTTAATTATGGAATTTCTTATTGAGAAGTTCGAGGTGTGAATTCCGGGTTGTCCATCGATACATATTTTGGGTTGTTGTTGTTGTTATTATTATTATTATTATTATTGAGAAGCTCGAGGCATAAATTTCGGACGACCTTTTGATACATATTCTGGGAAATTATTATTATCATTATTATTGAGAAGCTCGAGGTGTGAATTTCGGGCGCTTCATGATATTTTTAGAGGATATTGAGCCTTAGCTACGAGTTTACATTTGTGTATTCTTTCGATCTTTTATCAGTTAAGATCATTGTTGTACTTACATGATTGGTTGGGCTTACTTGACTACTGTATCATTATTCCCGTACCCACTTTCCCCATATTTGTAATTGTGCTCCTTCCTTATTGTTATTAGTATCATCGGGCTGTTCATTATATATTTATTCTTTTTGAGCTTGGTCGGCCTATGATTCCTATTGGGTACCCGTGTTTTGATACTCATACTATACTTCTACATCTTTTTGATGCAGCTCCCAGTTCAAGCCACCCCAGCGCGTGCTTGATCATCCTTAGTGGTGCCAGATTCGAATTGTGGTGAACTCCCAGCGGTCAGAGACTTGCTACTTTCCTTCTTTTGTACTGACTTACACTTGTACTTTTGGATAGTCAGATTTGTATTGTATATATCTACATTGTCAGCTTTTGTACTTAGTAGCTTCCATATAGATGACACCAGGCCCAGGGTTTGGTCTAGTGTCAATTCGTCATTTATTTTGATCACTATCAGGCCTTTTGTATATTTTTTACACATCTATACCCTGGCCCGACTTTTCTTTTGTTATATTATTTTTTCTACCATTTCCTTATGTTATTAATTATTTAATTAGATTGAGATTTGACTTCTACTTTACTTGGGTTTGGCTTGCCTACTCAGAGGTTATAGTAGGCGTTATCATGGCCCGGATTTAGGTCATGAAAGAGTTGTATCTGAGCTTAGGTTCACCGATCTCACCATTACAAGAGAAAGTGTTTAGTAGAGTCCTACGTATCGGTATGATGACATCTGTATCCAATCTTCGGAAGGCTATAGAAAATTGTTAGGAATTAATTCACTCTTCTTGTTTCTAATCATGAACTAATGATGATGAACACTTCTAAATTCTAATTGTTTCACTCTTTCTCAGATGGCGAAGATGAAGTCTACTCGGGGTGGACAAAAACCCTCTCCGCCTACAGATAGATCACTAGCTCGGGGTAGAGGTTAAGGTCAACATCGAGGCCATGGCAGAGCTCAGGCCACAGCACCAGTGCCGGAGCAAGATATAGAGGTTGAGCAGTTTGAGCATCAGCCGGCGGAAGAGGATCCAGCTCATACCCTACCCGGATTCATGGCCACACCACTGATATAGGATACTCTGTTTCGGATTCTCAGCTTCATGGAGAGGATGTCCTGAGCAGGGACACTGCCTAGCACTTCAGCTGGACCTCAAGTCTGAGAGGAGGTACAGACTTTAGGCCAGTCTGGGAACAGTATGATTAGACCCCAGTTCTATAGACTGCTACTACAGCCCGTCTGGTGATTCAGCCTATTCATACAGTTATTCAGCATATGACAGTTAGGAAGGTCTATCAGATTGACCCCTCCCAGGTTCTCAGGTGTCGCTAGCGAGGATGCCCATGATTTTCTGGTTAGTTGCTAGGAGAGGTTGCATAACCTCATATTGGTGGAGTCTCAAGGGGTCGATCACACTACTTTCCAACTAGATAGACCATCGAAGTAGTGGTGGAGATCATATCTTAGTTGCCGACCCGCGGTATCACCACCCATGTCATAGACTCAATTTTTTGAGGCCTTCTTAGAGAAGTATGTACCCCGCGCTTGAGGAAGGGACTGAAAGATGATTTTACAGTATTGGTGCACGGATCGATGACCGTCATAGAGTATCTATCTTAATTCCATAAGCTCTCCAGGCACGCTACCATGATTATGCTGAAAGAGGTGGAGCGGGTACGTCGGTTTATCAGAGGGCTATCTGTTCCTTTGAGGTTGGCTACAGAGCAGATGGTTACATTGGGTTATTCATTCTTGCAGATTGTAGATCATGATCATACTATTGAGGCTATACATCGTGAGGCCTACGGAGGAAGCAACAAGAGGCCACGCCACCAGGGCAGTTTCAGTGGATGCCAATCATATGTCAGAGGTCATCCATAATAATATCCACCTAGTAGAACAGTTCAGGCAGCCTTACAACTTATCAACGGTGGATCAATAGGTGCCGGCGGTCAGAGTGGCCAGACTTTGGGTCTGTCTTCTTAGGGTTATACTTCTGGGTATTCAGGCCGTGGTGGCCATTCAGTTTTAGTTGGAATATCACAGAGGGTTTCATTTATAGGGACATGCTATGAGTGTGGTGTGATAGGTCACTTTGCCAGGGAATGTCCTACTATTAGCCACTGCAGACGCCAAATGCAGCAAGGTCCACAGGGTCAGCAAGTTCAGGCCCCTCAAAGCCCAGTTTAGCCACCCATAGAGAGTGTGCAGGGTGGTAGAGGCGATTCTTAGGGTACTAGGGGTGGTCCCCAGACAGGTCGAACATGTGGTAGGGGTGGACGCAGTTATATGTATGCCTTTTTGGGTAAGCTGGAGGTAGAGACATCAGATGCCATCATCATAGGTATGATCTCCGTCTCTCAGCAGCCTGCTTATGCTTTATTTGATCCAGGGTCCACTTACTCATATGTTTCTGCTAGTTATGCTACTCGATGGGATATTTTATGTGAGCCATTGCCTGTGTCTATGTGTATAGCTCCCCCATAGGTGATTTTTTAGTAGTGGATCGAGTGTATCGATCCTGTGTGGTGCCTATCGTAGGGTATGATACTAGAGCAGACCTGATTATGCTAGATATGATGCACTTTGACTTAATTCTAGGCATAGATTGGTTGTCTACTCATCATGCGGTTTTGGATTACTTCTCTAAGACTGTTACCTTGTGTATGCCTGGCATTCCTGCGGTAGTGTGGGCAGGAGCAGTTAGCCATGTGTCGTGTGGTGTGATTTCCTTCCTCAGGGCTCAGCGATTAGTGGAAAATGGGTGTCTAGACTATCTTACTTATATGTGTCACAGTAATGCTGACCTTGCTTTTATTGATTCTATTCCAGTGGTCCAAGATTTCCCTGATGTGTTTCCCACCAATTTACCTGGCCTTTCTCCTGAGCGTGATATTGATTTCAGCATTGATGTTGAGTTTGGCATATAACCATACTCTATTCCACCATACCGGATAGCTCCAGTTGAGTTGAGGGAGCTTAAGATGTAGCTCCAGGACCTCTTGAGTAAGGGGTTTATCAAACCTAGCATGTCTTCCTGAGGTGCTCCTATTCTTTTCGTGAAAAAGAAGGATGGTACCTTGCGTATATGTATCGATTATAGGCAACTGAATAAGGTGGACATTAAGAATAGGTACTCGATGCGCGGATTAATGATTTATTTGACCATCTCCAGGGTGAAGCAATGTTCTCTAAGATAGGCTTGAGTTCACGGTATCAACAGCTGAGGATTAGGGAGTCAAATATCCTTAAGACTGCTTTCAAGACTCAATACAGGCACTATGATTTTGTAGTCATGTCTTTTAGGTTGTCTAATGCCCCCGCATCATTCAAAGATTTGATGAACCATGTGTTTATGCCCTACTTGGACTCCTTTGTCATTGTGTTCATTGATGACATTCTAGTCTACTCCGAGATCATAGAGCAGCATGAGCAACACCAGAGGATAGTACTTCAAACCCTGCAGGATAAGCAGTTGTATGCCAAATTTACTAAGTGTGAATTTTGGCTAGAGTTTATGGCATTGCTAGGGCACGTGATGTCTAAAGATAGGATTATGGTAGATCCAGAAAAGATAGCGGCAGTTTATGATTAGGCTAGGCCCACTTCTCTTATAGAGTTTCGCAGTTTCATTGGGTTGGTAGGGTATTACAGACGGTTTGTGGAGGGGTTCTCTTCTATTGTAGTGCCTATGATCAAACTGACTCAGAAGAATTTTCCTTTCTAGTGGTCTGACAAGTGTGAGGCAAGTTTTATGAAGCTTAAGGCTTTTTGACTTCAACTCTGATTCTTACTCTTCCAGTTGAGGGCAAGGGATTTATAATGTATTGTGATTCTTCAGGTGTTGTCTTAGGTTGCATTCTGATACAGAAGGGTAGGGTTATTGCATATGCTTCTAGGCAGCTGAAGGTACATGAGCGAAACTACCCCACACATGATCTGGAGTTGGCGGCTGTAGTCTTCGCATTGAAGATCTAGAGGCATTACTTGCATGGAGCCCATTATGAGATTTACACTAACCACCATAGTCTTCAATACATATTCAGCCATAAGAACCTTAATTTGAGACAACGCAGGTGGTTGGAGTTGCTGAAGGACTATGATGTCACCATTCTCTATCACCCAAGCAAAATAAATGTAGAGCAGATGCTTTGAGCTGGAAGGCAGTGAGTATGGGGGAATTTGGCATTCTTATCATTTGAGGTGCGGCCATTAGCTTTGGACATTTAGTCCTTAGCCAACCAGATGGTTCATCTTGATATTTTTGAGCTGGGTAGAGTACTTGCTTATGTAGAGGCTAGGTCTTCCTTGATGGAAAAGATTCGGGCATAGTAGTTTAAGGACCCAAAACTGAGGGTGATTTAGGATAAGGTACTCAGTCGAGAGTCTAGAAAGGTCACCTTTGATCCGAAGGGAATTTTGAGGATTGAGGGTCATATTTATGTTCCTAGAGTTGGAGAACTAGTTAGGCTCAACCTTGAGGAGGTCCATTGTTCCAGATATTCCATTCATCCTAGTGCGGTGAAGATGTATCGCGACATACGACAACATTATTGGTGGTGTGGGATGAAGCGGGACATTGTAGCTTTTGTGGCTAGGTGCTTGAACTATCAGCGGGTTAAGTTCGAGCATCAGAGGCCAGGTGGTTTGACCTAGAGACTACCCATTCCAGAATGGAAGTGGGAGCGGATAGCTATGGAATTTGTAGTGGGTTTACCACGTACCTCCCAAGGTTTTAATTCTCATTGGGTCATCATTGATCGATTGACCATGTCTGCTTACTTCTTACTGGTCCAGACTACCTACACTTCACAAAAGTTAGCTCAGATTTACATACAGGAGATGGTCCGATTGCATGGGATGCCAGTATCTATCATTTCAGATCATGGTACTCAGTTTACTTGACATTTTTGGGGGTCTATTCAGAAGGAGTTGGGTACCCGAGACAAGCTCAGCACAGCTTTCCATCCCTAGACCAATGGCCAGTCAGAGAAGACTATTCAGGTCTTGGAGGACATGCGATGGGCCTGTGTTATTGATTTTGTGTCATGACCCGATTTTTCAAGTCATGATGACACCTACTATAAACCCACTAGTAGGTAAGCATAACCCCACAGTCCGAAACCATAGGCAACGGACCATTACAAGTGAAAGAAAAGAAAATGAATAATAATAATATTAATAACAAGAAAAGAGAATGATAAAACTATAACAAGATAATCCCCAATACCTCGTATCAGTCAGTAGTAGAGCCACCAGATAAAATAAAGAAGTACAAAGTTTATACATATATAATTATAGTAATAATAATACAGATTGTCTCCGAATACCAAATAAAGACTAATCCAAGCCAAAATAGAAGGAGATAGGCAACTCTGAACTCCAAGAGCTCACCCAAGTCTCCAAAATACAAGAGTTGCTCCGCACAATATCCAATTCAGTAGTGAAAACCCGTACTATGATCTATAGAGTGCAAAAGTGTAGTATGAGTACAAACAAGTATCACCCATTAGGCATCGACCGATTGAGCTCCAAAGATACAACAAGTATAAAGAACATGTAAGCAAGGAGTATATATCACAAGTAACTAATAAGGATAATAAGGAAGCCTATAATAAGAAGCATCAGATATAGGAAAGAGAGAGTAGGTAAGAAACAAGCAAGGAAACTAATGACCTACCTGGTGGTGCCATCCCAAGACCTAAACACGATGATATACTACAGAGGAGGACAACTAAGTGACATCCTACTAAAAGAACTAATCACGGATATCACATAAAGGCCCCAAAGGACCGTATCAACTAAATCCTTGCACAAAAAGTTAGATGAATAAGAACAAGGATAGTAACTACCTTCAAATAAGAGACCACCCTTTATACTACCACAAGTTCACAAATAGTAAGTCAATACTTCCCGAGCCTCTGTGTGCCCATGAAGTTCACTCATAAATAGGTAAACCCATACTGCATCCCATACTACCGGTAGGTACAAACATCTATGTTGGTGATAGACAATGCATATATGCATGAAAGTAATACAGTAAAACCAGTAGTACCATCTGTGCCAAGCACCTCATACGAATATATATACTCCTACTTCCATTCCCGGCCAGGAAGTAGGAATTATGCGCCTCTATAGGATCTCCATAGAGGCTTAGAAATGCCTCTATATACCGCCTAATCTCGATCTAGGTCTTATATCAATCTATAATATAAGCGCATCCTCGATGCCTCGAATCATGTATAATAAAATGAGTGCATCCTCGATACCTCCGGTCAATACAACCCAGCTTTCTCAAATCAATGCTAGAACTAATGCATACACCGAGGTCGACTACATCCGTCAGAAAATAATGATCCAATGTAATGCATGCATCACCAACACCCAAACAGCACGCACAATCACATACAACAATGACTCCACAAGCACCTTACCCTCTAGAGCATACAAACAAGGCTCATAAATACCACCAACCTCTAATCAAGGCCTAAAGTTTGAATCTACTCCTCTACTCAATCATAATGCCCAAAAAGGAACTCAAACCTAATTGGGTAGAAAATGAGGAAACAAGTGCTCAACTAGTCAATCAATACCTCCAGATCCATCTGGAAAAATATCACTGCGATATTCATAACCACCGATAGCCCCGCCAAACAACAATAGGATAGAATAGGAGATTCTAACTCTAAATTCATAAATGGAATCCAATAATAATTCACAAGCCTAATCGGGTGAAAATCACTATACTAAGGCTCCAACGTAAGTACTTCAATAATGAAGAACACTAAGTATCATAAACTCCCGCCAACAATGGCTACAACAACTAAGGTTCAAACCACAACTCAAGTCTAAAGCTCAAATCATCTAAAATAGGTTAACCAAAGACAAACTAAGGCATAGTCCACAATCTTACTAACTAGACGGAAAATCTCATAAAGGTAAACTAGCCTAAGGCTCA
The DNA here is from genome assembly GCF_947179165.1 of Solanum dulcamara. NCBI lineage: Eukaryota > Viridiplantae > Streptophyta > Magnoliopsida > Solanales > Solanaceae > Solanum > Solanum dulcamara. The sequence continues at coordinate 24,929,532 of NC_077245.1, forward strand.
TACCAGGACAACAAGACTATAATTTAGGAGTCAATCCTAACCCTTCATATACAATCCAAAACACAAGAAATTATACTAAATAATACCTTATGAAACTCAATCAAAAGAATGGAGAACGTAGCCTACCTCAAAGCCAAACACACGCCCTCCAAGTCCTCTTCTTGATAGATTTTCGCTCCAAATGCCTCCACACTATAAACATGTTGATCATCTCGTTAATACAGACGTTTTGACATTAAATTTGTATTTTTGGAGACGTACCCAAAATTGGGTCTAAAACTGGATTATGGGACCCACACACAAAATCAAAAAATCAAATCCACCACAAGATCTCAAATAGCTCAAGGAACTTGTGCCCCAAAAATAGGCACATTCCGAGCACCATAAGAGCTCAAAATAACCCCACCAATTTCAAGCCCTAGAATAGTCAAAAATGCAAGAAAACAATGAATTTACATGGAACTTACAAGAGTTTTAGGATGAGAAAAGGTCCTGGAACGTTCCCACAAGAATTTTCAACTCACTGGAATAAGAATCATAATTTTTGGTTGAGAATTGCTCTCAAAAGCCCCAACAATGCCAAGTCTCGAAATGAGACTTGGCTGTTGAATGGGAATGTTTTAAGACCACTGTCAGGACTCATTTGTTCTCCACGAATGCGGAGACAAGCCCACGAATGCAGAGGCAAGTATGCTAACCATTCGCGAACGCAAAGAGTCCTTCCGCCAATGCGGAGGTCTAGGGATTGTCACTCCGTGAACTAGGAGGCTTCACTGCTAGGCTTTCATGAACGCGGCCAATAGGCCCATGAATGTGAAGCATAAGACTGGACTACACCAACAGCCCTGCACAAGAGTGGGATTCTTCGATGGGGGTTCAAAATTCATTCAGAACCCCATGCGCGCAAATGAACTACGCTACCCCCACTAAATTAGATGCTCCAGACTCAATAGCACAGTCAAAATTTTCATTCAAGGTTTTTGCGACAAAATGTGGGTCCCACAATGAAGTATAAATTTTGACATTTCCATAAAGAGGCTCGAAATGAGATTGGAAGCCTCAGGACACAAACAAAAAGTCATTCTAGACTAAACTCAATATTCTAAAGCTAACCGCGCTGAAAAAATTCCAATCTAAGCACGTTTTCCAAGAATATTGACCAAAGTCAACCTTAAAGTAAAGCTTAAAGGCTAAAATGCCCAATGGCTCAAACTCGCACCGTAAAGCTTGATGCTCGTGCCGACCATGCTACCAGCCTAATTTGGCCATTTTGGAGTTAATGAAACTATCAGAATTTCATTCGAATATCGTCTTCCTAGAGTTTTAACCAAAATCAATTGTTCAAATTCCAAGAGTTCTAAAATAGGAAAATGAGCATAAAACCCAAACGAATGACCAAACAACCAAACTATCTGTGCCAGCAAGTCATAAATGACTTGTGTTCACTATAGAAAATATCTAAATGCTGAAAATATTGGAAAAGATAAAAATGACCTTGAGGGTCATTAATTTTGGAGGTTCGTGGGATTAGTCCTTAGCTTTGGAAGAGTTTGCATACAATAATAGCTACCATTCTAACATCCAAATGGAATCTTTTGAGGCATTATATGGTAGGAGATGTCGCTCCCTAGTGAACTGGTTTGATACCTTTAAGGTTAGGCCTTGGAAACCGATTTTCTATGTGAGTCGATTGACAGAGTTCATAAGATTCAAGAGAGGCTCCACGCTGCCCAGAGTAGGTAGAAGAGTTATGTTGATCGGAGGGTACAACCTTTGGAGTTCATGGTTGGAGATCAAGTATTCCTACGAGTGTCGCCTATGAAGGGTGTGATGAGATTGGAGAGAAGGGTAAGCTTAGCCCCAGGATTATTGGCCCTTTTGAGATCTTGAGATGAGTAGGGGAGGTAGCTTATGATTTGGCCTTACCCCCCAGCACTATCAAGTGTTCACCCTGTATTCCATATTTCTATATTGCGGCGGTACATTCCAAATGAGTCTTATATGCTTCAGTGGGATTCAGTTCAGTTCAATGAGTGCTTGGACTTTGAGGAGGAGCTTGTAGCTATTTTGTACAAGTAAGTAAGGAAGTCAAGGTCTAAGGAGATTCCATCGGTGAAAAGCCAGTAGAGGCATCGTTCGATCGAGGAGGCTACTTGGGAGACTGAACAGGACATGCAAACCTGATATCCTCACCTTTTTAAAGCACCACGTACCTTTCTTCCTTGAATTTTGAGGACGAAATTCCTTTTAGTAGTGAATGTTGTAGTGATCTCCAAGGTCATTTTCGTACTTTTGCATGTTTTTATAATTTTACCCCTCCCGTAGCTTTTTTATAGCTCATATGTGATGTCGGGATAGGTGGCACAATTTCCAAGGTGTCCAGCTGAGTTTTGAGGCTTAAGGTTTGAAAGAGTTGACTTTAGTCAACATTCGAAGATTCAGGCATCGAATGAGAATTCTGACGATTCCACCAGCTTCAGAAGATCCATGTTACTCTATAAGGAAGGTTGGTTTGGTTTTTAGAATCTTCGTTTTTAGTTTGTGCGATTTGTCATTTTAACTTTAAAGTTTTGGCTAAGTTTGACTTTAGTCAAGATTATGAGTAAATGCGCTCAGATGAAAATTCTGTCAGCGCGGTTAGTTTTAGAACACCGAATTTGGTCTAGAACGACCTTTGGTTTGGTTCTTGAGGTGCTTAGAATGAATTTGAGTCCATTTGTGCGTTTTGAAAGCTTTCTATGGAAAGTGTTGACTTTGGTCAATATTTTAATAAAACAACCTCCGTTGGAAAATCTGTCGATTCTATGCCCTTTCTAGTTGGGTAGCATAGTCCGTTCGCATTCGCGGGGTTTCGAATGAATTTTGGACCCCATCAGAGAAAACTTCAATCCTCCAAAGTTCAGCACCAGCTGAACTGCTGGTGCAGGCCACTTTGCCCTTCGCGTTCGCAAGCTAGGGGCCACAATCAAGAAGGTCAGGGTCTTTGGTCTTCGCAATCACTGGGATGAATGTCGCGATCATGAAGTGTAATTTGTCCAGCCCTCGTGATCGCAGGCCATAGTCTCGTGACTGTGATGAACAAAATTACTAAATCTAGTGAATTAAATGCCCATTTTCAGCAGTCTAAGTCCCATTTTGGGACTGACAAAAAGAGTGATTTTGAGAGCAAGTTTAGATCATTTTTGTTCCAGTGTGTTCAGAATTTTTGCGGGGACATTTCGAGACCCTTCTCTGTCCTAAAAACCTTGTGAGTTTTGCTTAAATTTCATTGTTTGTTGCATTTTCGAACTATTTTAAGGCTTAAAATTTGTGGGTTTGTTTGAACTCTTCCGGTGCTCAAAATGTGCCAATTTTTAGAGCACAAGTTTCTTGAGCCTTTTAGGACCTTGTGACGGAGTTGGTTTTTCAATTTCATGTACAGGTCCCAATGCTAAATTTTGACCCGATTTTTGTTTTGTTTTTAATTAGAGCAATATGGGTGTCGTTGGCCTTGTTTTGATATGTTCTTTGATAATTTGATAGAGTGGCATTGTTTGGAGTCAGCCCAGAAAGGAAAGACTCAAGTTTAGCGGTTCGAGTGTGGTTTTGACTTTGAGGTAGGCTATGACTTACTCTTGTTAGACTTGGCTTGATTAGAATTAGTATATTTTGAGTAGAAATGCATGAGTAGGTTGGTGATTTAGGTTGGATATTCCATTAAGAAATTGGAGTCGATGATCATCGTTAGTGATTAGTTTAGAGTTTTAGTCGTTGGATTCTTAGTGTAGGTGATATCTTGACTTGTTTACATCAATTAGAATCCTTAGAACTTGCTCTTAGGTCAATTGAACATAGGATGCCGTTTGCTTGACTTGCTTGGCTTTGGTGACAGGTTGATGTGATTTCTGTGTATGCTTTATCTTGCTTGCTTTTTATATTGAAATATTGGGCCCAAGGCCGTATTTTCGGTACACCGAAGTCTCTGTTTAGTGATTTGGCACCTTTGACGAGATTTTTACTCAGCTCGAGCGATATATGATTTTGACATACTACTTGTATTGATTTGCCCCGCCGGTGTTAAAAACCCCTTTTAAAGAATAAAATGGTGATATCAAGATTTTTGATTGATGAACAAGTGTAATGATTTAAAGAAAATACCGGTGATATTTTTAATTATGGCTTTTATTATTGAGAAGCTCGAGGCGTAAATTCTGGGCGGCCCATCGATACATATTTCGAGTTATTATTACTATTAAGAAGCTCAAGGAGTGAATTTTGGGCAACCCGTTGATACATATTATGGGCTATTATTATTACTATTATTATTGAGAAGCTCAAGGTGTCAATTCTGCGCACTTCATGATATTTTTAGAGGATATTGAGCCTTAGCTACAAGTTTATTAGTTGAGATCATTGTTGTACTTACATGATTGGTCGGGCTTACTTGACTACCGTATAATTATTCTCGTACCCACTTTTCCCGTATTTGTAATCATGCTCCTTCCTTATTGTTATTAGTATCATCGTGCTGCTTATTATATATTTATTCTTTTTGAGCTCGGTCGGCCTATGATGCCTACTGGGTTCCTCATATTTTGGTACTCATACTACACTTCTGCATCTTTTTGATGCATTTCCCAATTCGAGTCACTCCCAGTGCACGCCTGATCATCCTTAGCGGTGTCAAATTCGGATTGTGGTGAGCTTCCGGCGTTTAGAAATAGAAACTTGCTACTTTTCCTCTTTTGCACTAACTTACACTTGTACTTTTGGATAGTCAGATCTGTATTATATATATATATATCTACATTATTAGCTTTTGTACTTAGTAGCTCCTGTTCATGTGACACCAGGGTTGGGGTTTGGTCTAGTGTCAGTTCGTCATTTATTTTGGTCACTATCGGGCCTTTTGCATATTTTGTATCGTATTTATACATCTATACCGAGGCCCGACTTTTCTTTTGTTATATTATTTTTGCTTCCCTTTTCTTATGTTATTAATTATTTAATTAGATTGAGATTTGACTTTCGGTTGACTTGGATTTAGCTTGCCTACTTCGGGGGTTATAGAAGGCACCATCATGGCCCAAATTTGGGTCATAACAATCATCTAAAAAATTATCAGATAATGTTATACCTCTGGTAACCCTCTTTGTAGTACTAATTTCAGCCATTGAAATTGAGAAAGCAAAAGCTTCAATAGAAACCCTATAAAATTAAAAAATAAATACTTTTATACAAATATAACTATCACCAATTTGAACAAAAATAATCAATCGAAGATACTTGAATAAAGGATACCGATTGAGAGGCCGAAAATCGTGCAAATTAACTTGATCTTTTGTTGACCCGTTTTTCTTTTTTTTGCTGAGTATTTTTAGAAAAAATTGGATTGATTTAGGATAATGAAAGAGAAAGATAAAGGGAAAGAGAGCGATTATAAAAGATGAAAGAGAAAGATTACAAAGGAGAAATCATAGGAATATGGAAATAAAAAGGGTCTGAAATATCTTTGTTATTTAATATTAAAAGATATTTATATATAATAAATATTTTAAAGTGTAGCTATAGAGACTAAATACATATACTTGTTAGCTATAGCACGTAGTTTTTCGTATAATGTATTACTGTCATGTTGCTGTTGAGGGTAGAAAATTATATAGGAAATTGGGTGTTGGGTTAGTTGTTGACGTGTAGGTTGTAGGAAATGGGAAAGGTTTTAAAGAGTTTAAGTTAGTGGGTTGTAATGTAAAGGGGTTGGGATTAGTGGTTAGGTTTGTAATATAAAAAATGGCCACATGGATTAAAGATATAGCCATATTAAATTAATTTGGATAAATTTAGCTAGCAATTAAATAAATGAATTAACACCAATTAATTAACAAACTTCTTTAATCTAACTAAATAAAGTAATTAACTTAATTATGAATTAATTAATTCTAAAAATATAAACTACTAATTTATGAAATAATTAATTAAAAAAAATTGAGATCATTTTTTTGGATTTTAAAAATAATTACTTCAAATTGTTTAAAAATTGAAGAAGCTCAATAACTAATATGCGTTGTGAAAGGTCAAAACTGGGTGTCAACAGATATTACTATCCATAAATTTTAAATTGAATAAATTTGAATAATAGAATATAAATTTTAAAAATTTTAAAAATTACAAGTAAACAAAATAAATATATCTATTTTATATTAATAAGAAGAGCTCTTGATTATATTAAATCAAGTGATAAGTTAATAAACACCAATATTAGCAAACTAATAATTTCAAATATTAAAAGCTGTAATAAAGAAATTATGAAACATAAATTTGTTTTGATAATTATAAGATTCTTCGGCTATTCACACAAACTTGGCCATGAAGGGATAGAAGAAGGAGTACATTCAATTGAGATACAATATAATAGTTTAAATTTTTTAAGATAATAGGATTTAACATATTTAAACAAGATATCAAATATTAAAATAATTACATTTAATATTTTAATATTCCATACATCACGCGGGTAAGTATACTCGTGTATATATATATAATATATATATATATAAAGCAGGAAAAGTAAAAGCTGATGTGGTACCCTCCAAAGGACAGCAATAAGATTTATCTTTTTTCTCTTCTTTTTTTTTTTTTCCAATTTTGCCTCATTTGAATTACAAAAATAAATAAATAGGATTTGCGTTATTTTCCTGGATTGTTGCTCCAAATAATGGGCTTTATACCAGCCGTTTCTGTCGCCTCCCCAAATATATTGATATTCACATTGAAGCACAGGAGGACATACGGAGAAAAGCAGAAATAGGATACACATAATAATGATCACACACTTTCATCACGATAAAGGAGATTTGAAAATAATTTGAAAGTTATCTTGAAGTGAACGAAAATAATCTCTTCCGGTTCCCAGTGGCACTTTGATGTTGTTTATAGTTTTGTATGAAATTTTCTATAATTTTTAATTTAAACGATGAAACTCCAAAAGGATTTTGTCCCAAACTTGATGTTTTTGTAAGATCTTGATGATGGTTTTTACATGCTCATTGGGACTAACATTTTTGGGATATACTTATTTCCGTAACATATTTTAATTAACTAGTCAAGTGCACGTGTTTTGCACCTATGTATTGCGTTAATTAATAATGAATATATATAAAATAAACAAATTATTATGGGTATAATATATTATTATTAACTACACAATTTCATTATATTATTAATAACGTTAAATTTTTAAAATAAAAAATATACGTAAGGAGAAACATGATAAAAAAAACAAAATTATTAACTTTTTAATTATTTTTTTAGTGCAATATTTCAAAGCTTGACATGTAACTTTTGTTATGTTCAAGTTTATCAACAAAATTGTGAAGGTTTAATGATTTGTCAGAACACTTATTACTTCATCAAAATTTTATCATATTATAATCTAATCTTTATATATTGATATTTCTAGTGACATACATCCAAAGTATCTATAACGAAATATGAATGCATTGTATTGCTTTGGACAAATAAAATCCTTTTATAAGCGTTCTAGCAAAGAATTTCATTTTTAAACTTTTCTTTGAGGAGACGATGGTGGTGGCCGCATCAAAGATCGACAAGAGTACAAAGTAATTGTGTTAATCTTCAAAAGACAACATAGTTCATAGAGGCAATAACATAGACAGTCTATAGTTGTGTACTATATATTAGTGCATGGGTATAAAAAACCAGAAAGTAAGAATATGGTTTGTGAAAATGGTTAAAGAAAATATAAGGCAGATTTTAATTATTTGTAAACTACTTGTATATATAGGTATCCTGTTAGGGGTTAAAATTCTTAAATTTAAATCATTATATGGGACATGGCACATATCAAAACTTTGTATTCTTTTATTAACTTTTCTTGCAGTTCCATCTCCTAAGTTAGCTAAAAAAATTATATTTGCGAAAAAAAAAGGAAAATGATAGCTAGTTCTACTAATAGATTTGTATCCAACAGTTCTTTGAGAACTCTTAGTAGGCGTTTCATCATAGAATTTGGGAGAGCCTGATTTCAAATCAGTATTTATTATAAAATTCAACTTCAACTTCAAATCATGATTTCAAATCTCGAATTCTCCAAAACGTTTATCAACTTTTCTTACAATACAGAAGCGGAACTTTCCAGCTTAGGCGTTGTGATTTGTTGATCAAGCGTAGACATTGAGTATGGAATCTTAATTACAAAACGGCATGATAAGTGACCTTGTTGATCTTGTTGAAGTAGGTATATTGTTGAAGCAGGTATCCTGGGTTGAAGTTGCTCCTAGTTGCACCAGACAAAACCAACTGTATTTTTCGCTAACAAATAATGGCATGAGTGTGCACTTTATGTCATGACAGTGGCATGGGTAAGCCCAACTTTTAATGAATGACATAAATAAGTTTTTTCTCAAAATTCGATAAAATATTTGAATCTTTTTCTATAAAAAAAAGGCGATGTATTATTATCTCAATTTAAGTATTCTTTCAGCCAATTCTTCTCAAGCAACTACAAAAAAAAAAAATACACCCCTTGATTTATTGTAAAACTGCCTTTCGCAATATAATACATTACTAGTATCAATTAAATAAGGTTAATTCAGAAATAAGAAAAAACAATTTATTTAATGTTTTTCCTTGTTAATAATTTTTTTTTCTTTCTCATGGTCAGATCTCAAAAAAAAATCTTCTATTAATTGCTACCTTTAGACTAATATTGTAGAATTACTTATATCTTGCACGTAAAGTTTTCTGGAAATTAAGAAGCATTAAAAGTTTCAAGACAATATTATATTTTGATTAATATATCTTTTTGAAAAATAGCATGACATTTTTGTAACATAAATACCATTTCATTTGATATTAGTGTAAATTATTATATAGTTTATAATTTAGTTAATTATCTCACGACTATTTTAGTTTTGTATAAAACTTACGTAACTTTACAAATAAACGCATGTGACGGAAAGTCTTTTTGTTGTAGTTGTTGACATTAATTTTTCTTTTCTTTTCTCTTCTTTATTTTAGTTAAAATTAATTTTCCTTTTTATTCTTTTGATAGAAATGAATCCCAACCATCAACTTTTACCCAGACATATGGCAAGCGGGAGCAAGAGGGGATCAACTCAGCGCGTGATAAACCATTCATTACTTCGATGTAAAGTAAATACATGTAAACAATAATAAATAAAGATAATTTAAGAGAGAGATCTTTGACTCTATTCCACTCACCTCCTCCCCCTTCCTTCCTCTTTCTGTGGTTTTTAATATTATATTTACCTTCCTTATTTTGCTTTTTCTGTAACAATTCTTTTAATTTAATTATTATTAGTTAAAAAAAATTATGATTGGACTACTTTGCCCCTTTTTAAGATACTAGTATTTTATTTAATTAATTATGTAAATCTCCTTTTTAAATTAATTATTATAGTTTGGATAATTACATTTCGTAACTATAGTTATAGCAGCGTTTGTATAATTCGCGCAGCGTTCGCTATACAATTCACAATTTTTGTATAAAGTTTGTATAATTCTATTTTATAATTTGCAGTTTTTGTATAGTATTTGTATATTTCGCTCTACAATTCGCAGTTTTAGTATAAGGTTTATATAACTCGCTATACAATTCACAGTTTTTGTATAACGTTTGTAAATTTCACTATACAATTCGTGCACAACTTTATATAATTCTCTATACAATTCACAGTATTTGTATATTTTGGTATACAATTCGCGCACAATGTTTGCATAATCGTGCACATCATTTGTATAATCGCCCTCAGAGTTTGTATAATCGTGCAAAATATACAAACTCAAAATGTAATTATAGCTGAATGTTAGTGGCAAGCCGTAATTAATTCAAACTATAGCTATATTAGCTAATTAATTATTATATATTTACCTATTCGGGTAATTTTCCCCATATTACTAATATTATGATTATTGTCAAAAGAAATAGACATTGAAGTCTTAGAATAGAAGAAACGCATTAGGGATCTTGATTAACAAGGATAAAAGATTTTGGAGTTGAAGATAAAAGTTCTGATGACTCACGTGATTTGACAGAGAAAATAGGTATGGTATAACTAGTTATAATTTGACAATAAATATTACTCTCTATGTCAAGTATATTTACAGAATTAAAAAGATTTTAAAAAAAGTATATTAAAGGGACAATTTATGTCACGATCCAACACACCGGATCATGTGGGCACCCACTCTAACACTTAGGTAGGAGGACACTCAACCTCTTAAACAAAAGGACATGCGGGAGTTTAATAAAATACCAATGATAGGCCAAAAGAGTTATGAAATCACTTTATATCAACTTAAAACTCTGATGATATATTACAACGAACAATCTAACACCCCCAAGGATACTCGTCTAAACAGGGATAAGAGCTTCTAAAGATACAATATATAATGAAATAATGACACAACTCCCGCTATAAGGAAGAAAGAGTAGAAGCTGTTGGAGAATCATCTTCGTCTTTACCTAAGAAACATCACTGACCCTACAACCAGACTATGCCAAGTGGTATAGCAAGAGTAGTATCAATACAAACAACAAGTACTAGTAGTCATCATCGGTCAACCTGATACCCACCGCATAATAGAAAGGAATCAACAAGAAGAAAACATGCTCTTAAAAGATTCACCGCCAACTTTATGCAAAAATCTTATCATTCCCATAAACCTCATTAGAGTCGTTCAAGCCTAACTATCATCCCTTCTAGTTGGTCCGCTGCCAACTCTAATACAAATCAAGGCCTAGCCCTTCTATCACATAGAGAAGTTTCCAACTACGGGTTAGTACTAACTCCATCTAACTCGTCTACTATATTTAATTTCACACCATCACATGGACTTAACTTAGGATAATTAACATCTCACTTAGAAGAGGAAAATATTTGGTGAACTAAAGCCCTTCCCATAACCATACTGGGCCACTATGGCAGAATCTATCCCGCTCTAGCGGCCTTGCCACAGCGGGATTCCTCCCGCCAGGGCGGCCCGCCCGAAGATAGAAACTTCGAATAACCCCCCAATACCCTTTATAACTCATGTGTCCACATGACATCTAAAATACCTGACTTTAAGACAATAATCTCCCTTAACAAAGGCATTGACTACTTCCCACTTGTTTACCCACAACCTCATACCTATTATGCGGATGTATCTAGCACCCATAATATAATCCGAACAGACATATACATGAACATATTATCAATTTACCATTTCAAGATTAATAAACAGTTTCACAAGGTAAATCTCAGTTACAACAGTCAATATGGCAATACTTGGACCTTCTGTCATTTTATATCAATTATTAAACAAGATGGACATGCTCATATAATAAGGTCAATTTTTCTATCATCACCCACATAGTCAAGATCAATTCACAGATGATAGTCATACAATGGTTCTCTTATGGAACCCATATCCAAACTATATATGTGTCGAAACATGACATTCGATTCAATATATATGTCGGAACATGACATCTGATCCTATATATATGTCAGAACGTGACACCCAATTCAATATATGTGTAGGAATGTGACACCCGATCCAATATATATGTCAGAATGTGACATCCGATCCAATATCACAATCACAGTCCACAATGAATAGTTTACATACTTACACAATCAAGTAACAAATTCATTCCATGTAGTTGTTCACAATTAGTCAATTCATTAGTTTCGTTCTATCTTTCCCTTCATATACAATACTTCATCAAGCCTTCTTTATTCAAGGCATCACTTTTAGTAAAGCAAGTTCAAGATTATAGATTTCATGGTCTTAAAATTATAGACCGATCACAACAGCATATCAATCACTCAACCACAACCATTAAATGCATAGTAGACATCACAACAATACTCGAATACTATTAAGAGTCTCTCTATAATATAGACTAAACCATAACCTACAACCACAGGTAATCAAATAGGTTCATGGCAAGAGACTATCAAATAAGTCATTCACATTTATCCTTTATTTCATGATTCACATTACTCAGATATTTTACATAGAACCATCAATATGAAATCACATATGTAAATCTATGTATATGTCTCCTATATTGATATGGACTCCCCCTTGATTATCGCAAGCCTTAGAATCTCACTCTAACCCGATAATTTTCTTCATCTTAATCTTTACAAAGACCATCAATCATATCAACAAGTAGTATTACAGTTATCAATCAAGAAGTAGACTATCATTACTAGTCACATGATAATTATACCCACATGGTACGTTTCTACACTAAACAATAATAACAATACATTTAGCCATCCAAACTCCGTGCCCGAAGGCTTAAGTATGAAATCTTCTGTCAACTACATATAAAATATGTGGGAACAGATTTACAACTAATCAATTAGAGAAACCTAGCCTACCTGGCCGCCAAGCAACTGTAGAAAGATAATGTTGCTGAAACACTTGATTCCAGATATTCTACGGGCAAGGCTGGACTGAATTCCACCGGTTGAAAGCCTTTTAATGCCGAGATTCCTTCTTTTTTCAAGTCAAGAGAAGATTTTTGGAGGATTTTTGCATTAACCCTTGACTCTAACTTACCCTTGGAAGAAGTAGGGGAAATAAGAAAATTGTGACTTAAGTTCTGACCCACGTCCTCTCTCTTTAGCAGCCACATTCCCGCTTTAGCGACGCCACTAAGGCGGAACCATCCTGCTCTGGTGGGATGGTGGGATCCAGTTGAGTATATTTTCTTGTGATTTCTTCTAATATTAATTAACGACGATTTGGGTCATTACAATTTAGTTCAATCATAAAAAATTATATTAATGATTAATATTTTAAAGGCGAAACCCATCGGTGGCCCCCTAAAATTGGCACTAACTTTCACTTTGACACCTCAACTAGGCTTTGTTTATTTTAGACACCTCAAGTAAGGCTCTGATGTGTCATTTTGACATTTTTTTGACAATCACCAAAATATATTAAGTGTGTGTAATGCACTCGCCTGACGTGTCAAAAATAACAAATTAAATAAATACACGTGGTATATATATATATATATATATATCAAAAATAATTATCAAATCTTCTTCTCCTTCAACACCCACCCAACACTATTCATATCATCTAAAGAGGAAAAAATGGAGCTATAATGACAAACAAAAATATAAATCAAATTGGATCAAAAAATCCGACGAACCTCCAATTTTTTTGGCAAAATTAATACAAATCTAAAATTATTTTCTTTGAAATTGTTAAAGAATTCAAATCTTAAAGAACTCACAACAAAATTCGAAGTTCAATTAAAAAACAAATGGGCTATTCTCCAATTTCTCATATTTCTAAAAACAACTTCAACAATACAAGTAGTAATCTTTGAACCCAACTCATCAAGTTCTTAGTTTTTTGATGAATCAAGAGGCTTAGAAAATATGTGAACAAGTCTATCAATGATTCTTGAATCGTCTGGAGAGATTGGGGGAGGGACATTTATGGGTTTTGGGCAAATAGGTGTTGAAGAAAATGGAGAAACATTGTGTTTTGTAAAAGAGATTTGTAAAAGAAGAACACGCAATGAAGAAGAAGAAGAAATGAAGAAGAACAACAACAACAAAAAAATAAAAAAATATTTTTAAAGAAAAAAATATTTTTCACACGCTTAAAATGGTGCAGCACACGCAATGTGTCAAGTCAGCACAAAGTGTCAAAATGGCACATTGGAGCCTTACTTGAGGTGTCTAAAATGAACAAGTCCTAGTTGAGATGTCTAAGTGAAAGTTGGTGCCAACTTTAGGAGGCCACCGATGGGTTTCGCCATCAAAAGACTTGTTACAAAGAAAGTAAAATAAGGGAGGTCAGTGTAATATCAAAAACCACAAAAGAGGTAATTAAAATGAAGACAAGCCGAAAGGAAGGTCTCTAAATTATCCCTAATAAATAACTCTTATGTTTTTCTTTATGAACTATAGAAATTCATCATTAATTTTCTTAATTTAAAATGAATAAAGCTCAAATGCATCAATCATTAATATAGATAGTAACTCATTGGTGAAACTCAAATTTACTGTGCGACCACACTAATTCAATTCTGTTATTGAATCAATGAGATTATATATTTAAGAAAGAGAGAAGACAATTTAGATGTGTTTTTTGCAATTTTTGAAAACATGAGAATACATTTAGTGTAATAAAAGATGTTACAAGAAATGTTTGAAATCTAAACACAAAAGAATCATTGTTAAGTCATTGACCAGTTAAGAAATGTTTGAAATCTAAACACAAAAGACCATTGTTGAATCATTGACCGGTTGCTAGATTTTGCATATTGATTACAATTTGCTTTTAAATTATTTGAAAAAGAAGAAAATAGACAATATCTAGCTAAATAAATTCAAAGTGTAAGAAATCTTCATGCTGTAAATTATTACACCTCATTATTATATAGTTGACCAATATTAAAATATCTTCACCAATCCTATTAATATAATTTGAAAGAGATAAACATAATTCGAATATACAAGTTACAACTATAAATAAGCAGAAGGAACTCCTGACTCATATCTGTCTCCACTGAATTATAAAAAGCAAAACAAAACATCTCTCACATACAAGTATCAATTCCATCATTCTCATCACGCCGTCATCGACATTTCGCCACCCTACACCACCATCAATGCCTCAACCGCTAATACTCAGAAGTATCATTCCTGATTCTACAATCACACCACCACAAATGCCTTAACTGTTAATATTCAATAGTACCATTCACGATCCCACCACCCCAGCACCACCACCACTATCAATGCCCCAATCATTAATATTTAACGATATCATTCTCGATTTTACCTCACCACCACCAATGACTCAATCTCCAATATAAAATAGTACCATTCACAATTCCACCACCCCAGCACCACACCATCACCAATGCCTCAATTACTAATATTTAACAGTACTATTTTCAATTCCACCACATTGGCACCGGCACCACCATAACCAATGCCTCAATTGCTAATATTCAAAAGTTTCATTTACGATTCCACCATCCCAGCACCACCACCACTGTCAATGCCTCAATCTCTAATATTCAACAGTTTCATTCACGATTCCATCACCCCAGCATCACCAACTATAATGCCTCAACCAATTATATTTAACAGTACCATTTCTAATTTTACCACTCTGACACCACTAATGCCTCAATTGCTAATATCTCAATAATATCATTGACGATTCACCATTCCATCACAACCACCACCAACGCCTCAACCATTAATATTCAACGGTACCAAATTCCACCACATCGGCACCACCATCACTATCATCAATGACTCAATCGATAATATCGAGTAGTACCATTCCAAGTTCTGTTGATCAACCACCCAATCATGGCTGAAGATGGAGCTCTCAAAATTTATAGTATTTTTAGTACCAACTCTCCAGAGTACAAATGATATTGAAAACGATGAAGAACCCTAAAAATAAGTCTAATGATATGAAATTGTTGTGGCTTCGAGCAATTCGACTTTGTAAAAAAAAATTCACTCTATGCTTGACTATCATTGCCCAATCGTGGTTTTTCTCCTGGAGATCCACATTACACACCACCAACACCTGGCAGATGAATTTGACTTCACTGATATAGCTAATGTTTCGGCGATTGGAGGATGTGGAGGAAAGACTTTCGTTTGGAAAAAGGACTCTATTATTGTCGATGGACTTTCAATCAATAGTGGGGAGATACATTCCACCATTCAGGTACAATGACATTATTTTATGCTATTTATGTAAATATAATTATAATATTATAGGATTATTTTATTCTATTTATGCTAATGCAATTATAATATTATAAGGTTGTCTTATGTTATTTATGCTAGTGCAATTATAATATTAGGTACCAATTTTGTGATAATTTAGTGAATATTATTATTTTTTGCTATTTATGCTAGACTTTCATAAAATTTTAATGTTTGGAGAGGTAAGAAACTAAATAATAAGTACTCAGGCTAATACATGCGATCATTGCACTAACCATTTCCAACATTTTAACCCTAAAACAACTAGTTGAAAATGATTAGTGCAATGAACACATGTGTTATCCTGAGTACTTATTATTTAATGGCTTACCTCCCCAAGCATTAAAATTTCATGAAAGTCTAGCCTATATAATAGAAAATAACAATATTCATTAAATCATCACAAAATTGGTACCTAATATTATAATTGCACTAGCATAAATAACATGAAATAACCTTATAATATTATAATTGCACTAGTATAAGTAAAATAAAATAACATTATAATATTATAATTGCATTAACATAAATAGCATAAAATAAAGTCATTGTACCTGAATGGTGCAATGTATCTCCTCACTATTGACTGTAAGTACATCGACAATAACGAAGTCTTTTTTTTAAAACTAAAGACATTCCTCCACAACCTCCAATTGCTGGGAAATTAGCTATATTTCAATGAATCTAAATTCATCTGCTAGGTGTTGGTGGTATGTCATGTGAGTCTCTAGGAGCAAAATCATGGATGGACGATGATAGTCAATCATAGTGCGATTTTTTTTACAAAAGTTAAATTTATGAAGCTTGCTTTAGGTTAAACTTTTTATTTATAAGGGAAAAAGTTATGTATGTCGAATTTGATATGAAATTCAAGATAATGGGAATGCTTTGCTACAATGTTAGAGTCATTCTCTCCATCTACAATTTTGTATTTTCAATTGAATTACCGTCTATTCATGCCTTAACGAAAAACAACTCATATGATCTGAAATGTGTGTGTATGAATACATCTAGAGATGTCAACTTTAAATCATGATTTAAAATTTCAAATTCTCTAAAATGTAAGATTTGAAATTCCACATATATTTCAAAAATAAAACTTGACGAATAAGATCATACTTTGCACTATTAGTGTTTATCTTCTTAACTATTAATATTTATGAATAAACTAGTCTCTAGGTATGCGTTTTGCGGATGTATCCCATATTATTTGTATGTATGTTAAAAAATATTACTCGTACTTCATTAAATAATACATTTGAGTTATAAACTAAACATTAAATTAAAAAATCAAGTTCTCAATAAGTATTTAATATTGATCATATTTAACATTGTTGGTAACTCAATAATGGAAAAAGTTTTTGCATTGTAACAATGTATTCAGTAATATTGAGCAAGTGTATTGTCACATCCCTAGAGGGTATTCTGGACGTGTCCGACACTCGAAGACCATTGCTAGTCTTCAAGCGAACCATTTAGTCCAATCACACGTTCATTCAATCATATTCTATCGCGAAAGACTCAACTCATTAAGAATACTAATCACAAATAAGGCCAAAGATCAACAATCTTTTTAATCAATCAAATCAACAAGACTAGTAAGAATGAAATTAGCCAATCACAAAACCAATCGACAACATCAACAATCTCGTCTATGAAGCCTCTCTCAACTATCTAAATAGTACCAATAACAGGTTTATGGTTACCTCAAATCAAATGAAAAAAAGCTACTCAAAAAATAGAAATATAAATGTGGTATCCTCCAAAAGCAAGAAGGACTCATCAAATAGCCGAATGTAAATAGATCTTCAATGATGTGCCTGTTGATGATATCTAATACCTATCTTTGTATCATGAAATGATGTAGGCCCAAATGGACGTCAGCACATAGAATGTACGAATTTGTAATATAGCAGAATGGAACATGCATCAAGGTAGAATCAAATCAACTCAGAGATTTAAAATGGGGAAGGTAAGCCACTCAATCAAGATGTCCTAAGTCTAAACAAGAATAAGATTTAGACAAATATCATTCATATACAATCCAATCCAATCCATTCAGAGTACTATCAAGACCTATATGAGAGTTTCTCTTATCCGACAACCATCACCTATGAGCCAATGATAGTACAAAAAATCGACCTTGTTGCGACGTTCGTCCAATATCTTGCCAGGATAAGAATGAATTAATCAATAATTGATCCAAAACCAATCAAATTCTATCATGCCAGGATAATAATTTAGAAAACATCCAACTTAACGGTTCAATCCTCTCCTACGTTTGATAACCTAGTTATTGGGTTTGAATTATTACTTACTCTTACCCAATTCGGTGCTCCATACTCCTCCTAAGACTCAAAGCTAATAAGACAATCATCCAGACCAAGCCAAATCAATGTCTCTATTGAACTCTTTTCAATTCATCAGTTCTATCAAATCAATCCTCTCAACCAATCAATTTTCCAATCATTTAATTAAGAGAAGTTTTAGACAATCAATTAGGTCAATATTCAGTTGAGACCATTCACTTGAATTCAATTATGAAGGTATACAGGACTACCAATTCATCAACACTATCATCATGCATGCTTCCATCCCAATCACAATCATACATTCACAAGTTCAAGGCTCTAGACTCAATCTTTAGATATATACAATTCAATATCAATCAGCATGCTATTAGGATTTATGAAACAAGTAGTTCAAATCATATGTTCAAGAAATTCATTCGTAGAAAGACTTGAACTTATTAATAATCACTAAAGTGTGTAAATTTTAGAAACAAAATTCTCAAGAACACATTAATGGGGACTCAATCCATTAACAATTAAACTATCACAATCATGGGCACATGGAGGCACAAAATCCATGTTTTAGTTCAGGCTTACATACCTGGGCCCGAAGGACAATTGTGAACTCGAAGACCTCGCTTGAAGAACTTGAACCCAACCCTTCTCCTCTTCTCAAATCCTCGCTCTCAAATAATCTAAGTGTTATTGAGAGTATTATGCATTCAGATTACTGATAAGGGGTGCAAAGTAGTCTCAAAACGTCAAGGTTTTAGTTTTGGAAGGGTGGGAAAAGACACGAATGCCCTTCATTAATACCTAAAATTTGACGTCTACAAATCATTTCTATGACACATAGAAAATTATATGCATTGTCATTTTTAATCATGGAATTAGGTTGGAAAGGGTAATGGTCTATGACTCAAGTCTATGAGTCGTAGGCCACTCGATGAGTCGTAGACATGACTCGTCCTGCAGGTTTTTGAAATTTAAGAAACTGAGTCTCTGAACTTTTCATATGAGTCATTCTTATGAATCATATATTATTTGACGAGTCATCAATTTGACTCGTAGAAGTGACATTCAAGCTTTGAAATTTGGTTAAGTGTCAGGTGCTTCTACAAATCATAGAAATCATTACGACTCATAATATTTGTCGTTGGAGGCTTTTCAAAATCTCATATTTTTCTAAGTATTAGTAAGGGTCTACGAGTCGTCCCTATGACTCCTAGAACTCTCTATGAATAATAGAGGACACTCGGGGTCCTCAGGATCAGTTCTATTCCTTAATTTTTCTCATAGTCATCAAGCCTAGTTTAGGTTAGGATAACACAGGGAGTTACAATATCTCCCCCTTGGGATTATTCATCCTTGAATGAAGACCAAGCTAAGGGTTTACTCAAGTTATGAATACAATGAAGAACTCAACCATCAGAAATTCAAACAATCAACCACTCAGACTTAGGAATACATATCAAATACTCAAACTAGGAATGAACCTCAATTCAAAAATAAGAAAAAGGGACATTACCACCAACACCATCATTAGGATTAATATATGGGGTATGTAGCTTTCATATCCTCTTCTACTTCCAAGGTAGCCTCTTCAACAAACTGATTCCGCCATAGAACTTTGACGAACGCTACCTCCTTGGTTCTCAATTTGCAAACCTAAAGATCAAGAATCTGAACTAGAATCTCTTCATAACTCAAACTCTCTTTCAACCCAATGCTCTCAGTCAGGACAACAAGTAAAGGATCTCTCAAACACTTCTTAAGCATAGAAATGTGAATTATGGGATGAATAACTACTAACTCTAGGAAAAACTCCAATTCATAGGCTATGTTACCAACCCTCTTTACAATATGATAAGGACCAATGTAGAAAGGACCAAGCTTTCCTTTCTTTCTAAATCTCATCACACTCTTCATAGGTGAAACTTTCAAGTATACCCAATTGTGCACTTCGAACTCCAAATCTCTCCTCCTAACATCAGTGTAGCATTTTTTGCAACTTTGAGCAATATTCAACTTCTCTTGGATGAGCTTCACCTTCTCCATGGCTTGTTGAACCAAGTCTGGCCCAATCAACTCAGCTTCACCAATCTTGAACCAATTAATCAGTGATCTACATCTTCTCTCATACATAGCTTCCTAGAGAGCCATTTGAATGCTCGAATGAAAGATATTATTGTAACAAACTCGATAAGAGGTAAATGATCATCTTAATTACCTTTGAATTCAATGATGCAGGCCATCAATATGTCCTCCAAAGTTTGTATTGTGCGCTCTGCCAGACCATTTGTCTGTGGATGGAAAGCAGTGCTAAGGTTCACTCTTGAACTTAAACTTCTATGGAACGACTTCCAAATCTGGGCAGTGAACTGAGATCCCCTATCTAAGATTATAAACAAAGGAACACCATGCAATCTAACAATCTCTCGAAGTACAGTCTGGCATAATCCTCTACGGTGTCCGTAGTCTTAACAGACAAGAAATGGGCCGATTTGGTCATCCTATCCATAATCACCCAAATAAAGTCATGCTGTCTGTGGGATCGTGGTAACCCGGCAATGAAGTCAATGTTGATCATCTCTCACTTCCATTCTAGAATTTTTATATTCTGAGCTACCCCATAAGGCCTTTGGTGCTCAACTTTAACTTATTGGCAGTTCGGGCACTTGGACATAAACTTTACTATATTCCTCTTCATTCCACTCCACCAATATACTTCTCTCAAGTCATAGTACATCTTTTTAGCACCTGGATGGATGGAGTATATGGAGTTATGGGTCTCTACCATGATTCTACCTTGAATGCCATCAATGCTTGGAACACACAATCTCCCTTGATACCTCAACACTCCATCTCCCCCTTTTGAAAAATCTATTACCATTTGCTTGTGAACAACATCTTTCAATTGGAGGAGAATGGGGTCTAGATCTTGATTTTCTTTGACCTCTACAACTAGAGATGATTCAGTCTCATTCCAAACAATTGTACCACCCTCACTAGAGTCAATAAGTTGAACTCCCAAACGTGAAAGCCTATGTACCTCTTTGGCCAATTTCTCTTTCCATCTTCTACATGGACTGTGCTCCTCATAGATAACCTGCTAAGAGCATCAACAACAACATTAACTTTACTTGGGTGGTAGAGGATGCTCATATCATAATCTTTGAGCAACTCAAGCTATGTCTTCTGCCTTAAGTTCAGCTTCTTCTATGTAAACACATCTTGTAGGCTTTTATGACCTGTGAACACTTCAATATGCATGCTATAAAGATAGTGTCGCCAAATCTTGAGGGCGAATACTATGGATGCTAACTCAAGGTCATGAGTTAGGTAGTTTCTCTCATGAATCTTAAGTTGTATAAAAGCATAAGCTATCACTTCTCCCTTATGCATCAACACAAACCCCAATCTAACTCTAGACGCATCAAAGTAGATAAAAAACCATTTATTCCCTCGAGTAGGGATAACACTAGAGCAGTAGTCAATCTTGTTTTAAACTCTTGAAATCTCTTTTTACAAGCATCTGACCATTGAAACTTATTCTTCTTCTGATTTAGCTTAGTCAATGGTGAAGATATGGCTGAGAACCCTTCAATAAATCTACGGTAGTAGCCGGCCAAACCCAAAAAACTTCTTATGTTAGTTGGGGATATGGGACTTGGCTAGTTTTGAACTGCTTCATTCTTTTGCGAATCAACTCATATACCCTCATCGGATACAACGTGGCCTAGGAATTCCATAGAAGCAACCCAAAATTCACACTTTGAAAACTTAGCATATAGCTCCATATCCTTGAGAGTTTGTAGAACAATTATGAGATGATTGGCATGCTCCTTCTCACTCCTCGAATAGATCAATATATCATCTATAAATACAATCACAAATATGTCCAAATACTGTTTAAACACTTTGTTCATTTAGTGTATAAATATTGCAGTAGCGTTGGCCAAACCAAAGGGCATAACAAAAAACTCAAACTGACTAAATTGGGTACGAAAAGTAGTCTTTGGTATGTCACATTCTCTCACTTTCAACTGGAGGTAGACTGATTTGGGGTCTATTTTTGAGAAACAAATGGCACCCTGAAGATGGTCAAACAAATCATCGATCCTGAGAAGGGGATACATGTTCTTTATGGTGACATTGTTCAATTGACGATAGTCAATGCACATTCTCAATGACCCATTTTTCTTTCACATAAATAGGACAAGAGCACTCTAAGGGGAGACACTTGGCCTATTGAAGCCCTTATCTAGCAAATCCTTCAACTGATCTTTCAATTCTTTCAACTCGGCAGGAGCCATTCTATATGGCAAAATAGAAATAGGTTGCGTATCGGGAAGAACATCAATCCCAAAGTCAATCTCTTTATCAGGAGGTACTCCGGGCAAATCCTCAAGAAACACTTCAGGAAACTCATTTACAATCAGGACTGACTCAAGAGTAGGGGACTCAACACTATCATCTTTGACTCTAAGGATGTGATAATACACCTTTTAGAGATCAACTTTCTGGCCCTAAAGTAGGAGATAAACTTACTATTAGGCACAACAAGACTACCCTTCCATTCTAAGATAGGACCATTCAGGAAAATGAACTTAATAATCTGAGTTCTACAATCAACAGAGGTATAACAAATATATAGCCAGTCTATGCCAAGAATCATATCAAAATAAATTATGTCCAACTCAACTAAGTCAGTCATGGTATTCTTGTGATAGAGAGACACATCACAATCTCTATAGACCCTCTCATCTAAGACAGACTCAGCAACATGAGTAGATAAACTGAAAGGCTCATGAAGACACTCAGGAATTCTTTCAAATCTACAAGCCACATGAGGAGATACAACGGATAAAGTGGCACCCGGATCCATTAAAACATAACAATCAAAGGTAAAAACTTGAATCATACCCGTCATAATGTATGAGAGTTCTCCTGATCTTGGTGACTACCCATTGTATATAGGCGGTTTGTACCTCCGCCTGTACCTAAAGTGGTATCTCTCTGATTACCGCTAGCCGGTGGTGCCGTGGTAGAAGACTGGTTCATGTTTCCCCATGTCGAACACCCTCTCTGAAAATGGCCCACTTGGCTACATTTATAACATCCATTCCTTCCCTCTTTGCACTCTCCTAGATAGAGCATAGCGCTCCTACTACAAGATGACTTTCCCTTCAAACCTTGAGCCTCACTATCTTGGGATTGAAAACCCTAGGCTCTAGAATTTTGGTGACTTTGTACCTGCTGGTCATACCTATTATGCGACACAGGTGCACTTGCCGCTGATGGAGCATAGTTGAAAGACCTCTTCTTAAAGAAGGACTTATTGACCTTGCTCTGCCTCTGCTTATTCTCATGCCCAGCTGATTTTGCCTTCTTGCTCAAGTGCTCCTCGTCTTTCCTCTTATCATCCTCTACCTGCTGAGCATACACCATCAACCTGGAATATCCAAGTCAGAAATCAGTAGTGATGCTTTGCACTCCTTCTTCACATGGCTTCCCAAATCGAAAACAGACTTCTTCATCTTAGACCGCATATATGGGACCATCTCTGAAGCATATCTAGATAGTTGAATGAACTTTATACTATACTCCTTCATTGTCAAACCCTTTTATTTC
This sequence comes from Solanum dulcamara, assembly GCF_947179165.1. Lineage (NCBI taxonomy): Eukaryota > Viridiplantae > Streptophyta > Magnoliopsida > Solanales > Solanaceae > Solanum > Solanum dulcamara. The sequence continues at coordinate 24,953,236 of NC_077245.1, forward strand.
AAATTCACGAACTCTTCCATTTTTTCTTCCCTCAATTCTCTGAAAAGAAGTGATTAAGGAATTCTTCCTCGAACTCATCCCAAATAGCCGGCTCAGCATCCTCACCTCTACCTTCTTCCCACTGGTTATACTACACATTTGCCACATCTTTGATCTCGTAGGAAACCAACTCAACCCCCTCAATATTAGTAGCATGCATAGCTTTCATTATTTTCTACATCTCATCAATAAAATTCTGGGGGTGCTCCTCAACCTTAGAACCCATGAAGACTGGTGGATTCATCCTTAAGAAGTCTCAGATCCTTACCGAAGTTGATGGATTTTGAGAGCTAGATGGGAGCCAATGCACTTTAGTTACCACTCTTCCCAGCTATCAGTTGGGTGAGCATTATGATGGCACCTCTAAACTCAGCCTCTGAAGTTGGAGCTAGCTGAGTAGTAGGCTCTTGGGGTGCCTTAGTAGACCTTGTAAGTCAGCCCCTAGTTCTCACTTCAGAAGTGTGGGCATCTCAGCTTGTGGAACCTCAGTATTCATGGCGTTCCTCTGGCTAGTGGTTCATCTAGGAGGCATTATCTCAAATATGAATGCATGAATTAGGAAAAAACGTTTAGAGTTAAACTCTTTTGCACGAACTCAGAATATGAAGAAGTGAAACAATTCCTAACGCCCTATAACCTCCTGATTATAAATATGGTGCACAACACACCCATCAGCAAGACTCTACTATCCACGGCTTTATAGACTCCCTAGGATTCTTAAACTCTATGCTCTGATACCAATTTTATCATGCCTCGAAAGGGTACCCTGGATATGGCCGGCACTCGTAGACTATTATTGATCCTCAAGTGAACCACTTAGCTCAATCACACATTCATTCAATCAAATTCTATCAAAGAAAGACTCAACTCATTAAGAATACTACTCATAAATAAGGTCAAAGGCCAACAATCTTTCTAATCAATCAAATCAACAACACTAGTAAGAATGAAACTAGCCAATCACAAAACCAATCGACAACATTAAAAATCTAGTCTATGAAGCTTCTATCAACTGTCTAAATGGTGCAAATAAGAGATTCAAGGCTATCTCAAATCAAATGAATAAAAGTTAACTCAAATGCTAAAAAGATAAATGTGGTATCCTCCGAAAGCAGGGAAGACTCACCAAATAGTTGAATGTGAATAGATTCTCAACGATGCGCCTGTTGATGATCTCTAGTACCTGTCTCTATATTATGAAATGATGCAAGCCCAAATGGACGTCGGTATATAAAGTGTACGAATATGTAATATAGCATAATGAAACATGCATCAAGGTAGAATCAAATAAACTCAAAGATTTAAAATGGGGAGGGTGAACCACTCAATCAAGATGTCCTAAGTCTAAACAAGAATAAATTTAGACAAATAATAATCATATACAATACATTCCAATCCAATCTATTTAGAGTACTATTAAGACTTATATGAGAGTTTCTCTTGTCCGACAACCATCACTTATGACTCAGTGATAGTACAACAAGCTGATATTATTGTCACGTCTATCCAATACCTTTCCAGGATAAGAACGAATCATTCAATAATGGATCCAAAACCAATCAAATCATGTCATGTCAGGACAATAATTTAGGAAACATCCGACTTAACGGTTCAATCCTCTCCTATGTTTGGTAACGTAGTTATTGGGTTCAAATTATTACTTTCTCTTATCCAATTTGGTGCTCCATACTCCTCCCAAGACTCAAATTTCATAAGATAATTAATCCAAATCAATCAAAATCAATAAGTCTCTATCGGACTCTTTTCAATTCATCCGTTCTATCAAATTAATTCTCTCAACTAATCAATTTCCCAATCATTTAATTAAGAGAAGTTTTAGACAATAAATTAGGTCAACATTCAGTTGAGACCATTCATTTGGATTTAATTATGAAGGTATACAGCACTACCGGTTCATCAACGTTATCATTATGCTCTCATCCCAATCACAATCATACATTCACAAGTTCAAGGCTCTAGACTCAATCTTTAGATATATACAATTCAATATCAATCAGCATGCTATTAGGGTTTATGAAACAAGTAGTTCAAATTATATGTTCAAGGAATTCATTCATAGAAAAACATGAACTTATTAATAATAATTAAAGCATGTAAATTTTTGAAAAGAAATTCTCAAGAACACATTAATGGAGACTCAATTTACAATCAACTTATCACAATCATGGGAACATGGAGGAAATAAATCTATATTTTAGTTCAGCCTTACATACCTGGGCCTAAAGTACAATCGAGAACTCGAAGACCTCGCTTGAAGAACTTGAACTCTAACCTTCTCCTCTTCTCAAATCCTCGCTCTCAAATAATCTAAGTGTTATTGAGAGTATTATGCATTCAGGTACTAATAAGGGGCTCAAAATAGTCTCAAAGCGTCAAGGTTTTAGTTAGGGAAGGGTGGGAAATGACACGAATATCCTTCATTAAAACCTGAAATTTGACATCTACAAATCATTTCTACAACTCGTAGAAAATTCTACGCATCGTCATTTTAAATCATGGAAGTGCATTGGAAAAGGTAATGGTCTACGACTCAGGTCTACGAGTCGTAGGCCACTCGACGAGTCGTATACATGACTCGTCCTGTAGGTTTTCAAATTTCTGAGAAACTAAGTCTCTGAACTTTTTATATGGTTCGTTCTTACGAATCGTATATTCTTTGACGAGTCATCAATTTGACTCATAGGAATGACATTCGAGCTCTAAAATTTGGTTAAGTGTCAGGTGCTTCTACGAGTCATTTCTACGAATCGTAGAAATTATTATGACTCGCAATGTCTGTCGTAGGAGGATTCTCATAATCTTATATTTTACTAAGTGTTGGAAAGGATCTACGAGTCATACTTACGATTCGTAGAACCCTCTACGAATTGTAGAGGACACTCGGGGTCCTCAGGTTCAGTTCTTTTCCTTAGTTTTTCTCATAGTCATCGAGCCTAGTTTAGGTTAGGATAACACAAGGTGTTACATATATCTCAAAAAATTGAATATTTTTTTAGTTCCTTCAAGTGAAATATGTATCTAATACAAAGAAACTATCCCTAAAATCACTGCATCTAGCAAAGTTGAGAAAGTGTTCTACAGTTAGGTTGAGCGAATATATAGAGTGTATCCAACTAAGTTGAGCAAACATGTACAACAAAATATTACTGTATATAGAGTGTATACAAAAAAAAATTGTATCAGTGATACATAAATTTTGGGGTACTTGTCTTTAAGATAATATTTATACTTATATATCGAATATAAGAAAAATAAGAAAGAACGCACTTAATTTCATGAAAAACTTTTACCTTCATAGGGAACACAACCTTATATTATGATGTGTTTATCACATTTTTGGTCCAATTTGCTAAATAATTATAAATAAAAATATGGAGTATTTAGATTTAATTTTCACCGTGTAAAACAATCCCTTATGTAACCTCTTTTGATAAATTCTTGGTTTTCATTATGTAACAAAAAGAAAAGAGAAAAGAGAAGAGTATAAATGATGCAGAAAGATGACAATTTACAAGATCCCATCACACTGAAATAACCGATTGAGGACAAATAGTTTTTCTTCTCTGATAGAAATTAGTGATCATAGAGGAAGAAAGAGATGGCGCTATCAATGGCGACCATATTTTCAAGAAACATTGAAGAAAGGTTTCCATTAACTATGACACAAGAATTTGTTGTTTTCCAAGAAGATTACAGATTGCACAATGTTGCAGAGAAACTTCTACTTTCTTTCCACTTTCAATTGATATTGCTAATTTTTAGCTATTTTTTTCTTGCTATACTATTATCATCACTTCATTTTTAGAACAGGGGAAGATGGAAAGAAAGTAGATTTAAAAGAAAACTTTTAGATTAATCTATAAATTTTGATTGAGAAAAGAGAGTTCATCAAATTCAATGTACTGTATTCCCTATATAGGCAGCGTAATGACCTAACTAATTACTGACAAATCCTAAACACTCATTTAGCTGATAGTTATAACTAACTAGCCATTCATATTCTACAACTCATAGAAACATACATGAAGTTAATTGAGCATAACTTGTGTGTTTTACCGCACTGCCAATCCATTAACCTTCACAATCGTCGAATCCATCAACACTTTGTATATATTTCTCCCGTGGATCCCAACTTGCTAATTGGAGCTATAATGCTATTAATATCTAACAATTTCTTGCTTTTCAAAATTCCATTTCAAAAATCGCTATCTGAAAAGTTCAAGAAACAAATACTGACTCCAAACAATCAACCACCACAACAGGCATTAGAATATCATGAACTCAAATAGACATAACTGTTGTAGTAGTTATATCGGCACAAAGCAATAACTGGTGATCAGCCACAAGGACCTAATAAGATCATCGACCTGCTCCTCCATATTATCCCATGGAGCAAGTACTTTTCAAGATAAATACATGAAAGAAAACAATGTATATAGTATAACGAACAAGTATGATAGCATGTATAACAACTTAGTAAAAATAACTAACATCAATAAGCAACATAAGGACTAGACCGTCATGTGTGCATCCACTAGACCAAACTTGTAGGTGCAGATAAAACTTGTAGAGCAAAGTCAAAGGTTATTCACAAATAAAACCACTAAACCTCTCTCATAGGCCCTAATCGATAGGATGACTAGACCAAATTTGTGGCCTCACCAATAGGATGGCTAGAATAACATGCCGATAATAGTATCAATCTAACATAATAAAGCAAGTATACATGATATACAGAAGAATAACCTCAATTGATAAATTTCACATGATACATGTCGTTAACTCGTATAGCAATGTCATATAACCTTAAAATTAAATATCCAACTAAAATGAACATGGAAACTAACTAGACAAAGTTGGATCACCATGAAAGACAACTAGGAAAATTCAATAACTTTTGAAAGACAAAACAAAGTTGAGTAATTTTGGTGGCCAATCACTATATAAGTTGAGGGATTCAACTCTTACATATAAAGCCTCGATTTTTCTATAGCATTTTGCCTTTGACAATGTCAGTGAGTACTTATACCTTTCTGGACTTGCCTATGTTTCAAATTCTCTGATAAAAGCAAAGTAGTCTATAATGTCTAATGATAGTATTAACCAAGGTAATTGGGTTATAATGTGGAAATGCTGATTAACATCGAAGCAGTCTAAATGTTTAATGACAACATTAACCTAGTATCATCATAAATGAATTTGACCAGAAAGTATGCCAAGATAATAAAGCAAGATTTAGGTTTTCAAGGAGAGTCGAAACCAGAATTTACAATTTATTGGTTCAAATATATATATATTTCATCTTTTTTTTCGTACTGTACCGCTAAAAGAATTCCCCTATCTGACTAGTTGTTATTGTTAGCACTAATGTGTTTTGATAATGTTTTACTTTTGCTGGAAGATGATTGTTACATAGTTTTCTTTAATAAACGAAGCTTATCACTGATTGAAGATTACTGAATCCTGAATTAAGGAAAATCGTAAATCATGAAAGGAAAGAAAAGTCTTTCAAACTCTTGATTGAAGATTGACTCTATTGATTGACTCTGATCGAAGAAAAGAAAGGAAAGAAAGATCACACTCACATGTTGGAGATTGACACCATTGCTGATTGAAGATTAACAGATGGAAGATCAAATGTGAAGTCATTATACATGGCAGGGAAGTTGATTGAAAACCGAGTCACCAATCAGGAAAGAAGACCTCTGTACAAAACAGAATCACTCCAAGAAGAAAGAAGACATCTCACGAATATATCTGATATGGATGTGCATCATCAATTAAGGAATCCCTACAAATCCTTGATTGATAAGTAAAATCCCTTGGATTTTCCTTTTAGAGCAGATATGGCTCTCACCTTTAACCGTACAAAGTCATCCTCACCTAATTAAATAGTCACACACTTCACTTGAACTTGTTCAACTGTACCCATTAAATCACTACAAGCTCTAAAGAAAACACTTGTAACCCAAGGAGACTGGACTAGGCACCACATCGGTGATTCGAACCAGGATAAACTTTTGTTTTCTTTTTCATTCCTACATTCATATTTTTGCTTTATATTGTTTATACTAACCTACAGATTAATCGACTGTCAAACTTAAGCAGTCAACTAAGGAATAATTTTTAATTCACCCCCCCCCCCCCTTCCTTAATCTTCAGTTATATAAGATAGTATACAAATCCACAGGCAGTGCCACGGAAACTACTTTCCCATGTCCTATTCAGCTATTCCAAGGTATATAACAGGGTAGATTGGTGCCAATAACAATTATTGAACAACAAAGTGGAGAATAAGGAAAATCTCTATTCTAAACTGCTATCAACAATTGGATATGCACACTGCCCAAATAATAAAATTGGGAGCATTAAACACTTGAATGTGAATTTTTTTTAATCAAATAAATAAGATAGATATTATTAACAATGGGTACAAAAAAAAAAACCGTATATAAGGAGTATACCAACAAAAAAAGAAAATGATATGATCTCCTACAAATGGCTATTCTATACCTACCAAAACCTGATGGGTGCACCAAACTGAAATAAGAGATAAGGGGCTATTCCTCAAATGAACATAATCCTTCTGTTCCATCAACCGCTCTCCTATTTCTTTCTCTGCATACAACAAACCATATAAGGTCTAGTTGACCAACATCTCACACCCCGTGTCTTCTCTTCTGTCTATGCAATACTTCTCTTACTGTTCCTGACATCACCCATTGTATATGATTGAACTTTCATGTTACAATCACAAAGGAAAACTATCCCCCCCCCCTTCCCCATAAATGAGCTAGTGAAAATCTACTCAGTTCTTGCACGTTTTGATTGTGTTTGCTTCATCCAATCAAGGCATTCTTCAGCAGAACCAGAAGGATGTGCGAGTTGCCACTCCAGCAATTTTTGTTGCTGCAGATGAAAATAAACGATGAGTAAATACTTCAAACCAATTAACCGCTTGCTAAGAAGATAGTATTAGTGGCATACCCATTCTCTAACAACTGGCCCTCCACTTTTAATCTGCAAAATGTTCATAATCTCCTTTCCATTAACCAGTGGTTTCATTTCCCAAACCTTCTCCAGACCTGGATTAAAGGTAAGCTCATAGGTTACAAAGATCTACAATTCAATTAAATCTGGTTTCTACAAAAAGCAACATGCACATCGCACACGGTGCATGTAAATGTTACTGTTCTAATACTACTGTCTATTGGAGCATTTTGGTGGAGTCATACTCCATAATAATACCCTTCATTCGTTAAGAAATACACTAATTAAGTGTGAAAGTGAGAAGAGACTTTGATATGAAATATAAACAAAGGAATTTGAGCAAGCACAGAAATGACAATACCTAGCGTTCTTATTGCATTCTCTACTGTCTTAAATAATCCGCTTCTCTTGTCCATTTCAAAGTTCTCATTTGAGAAACTTGTAGATAACACAATGTCAACAGGATATAGCTGCATAGATAGAAGAAGAGCAACGTGCCAAAATTCTTTGATTTCTCGAAGTAGCAAACCTGTTTGTGAACAAACATTAACTATCAATTTGCAAGATGACACTAACAGGTAGAGCACTCGTCATGCAGAAGAAAGCTATTGTTACCAGTCAATATTCTAAGTTTTGAAGCAACTGGAACCTCAATGGTATCACTTTTCCAATCAACTTCAAGAACTTGGATATCTTCTTTAGAAACGAGTAACGGAATTAAGGTGACAAACTTCTTAGTAACAGTATGCAAGCTTATGACCTGCAAATGGAGCATAATTTGGTGAACATCACATTTCTTGTGGTAGAAAGTCACAAGATATACTAGGCTTAATGTTCAAGGCTCAATCAAATGCATAAAACAGTCATATCAGGAATCACTCACTGTTTCCGCATCACTGGCCTTCAACTTGAGAGAATTGCGAAATATATAATTGACAACTGGAATCTGATAAGCGTCAGCCAAAGTTAGTATTTACTGACAAAAAATCGCAAATCCTCAACATCTGTAGACATTATCAAGTTCACAGAAAGAGGTTACAACTACATTAAAAATACCGTCTTTAGGCCGTGATTTTTTTTTAGAAGTTGTTTGATGTTATTTTAAAGGCTGGTAAGATGCCTGATGAATGGAGGTGGAGTACTATGGTTCCATTGTACAAGCAGGGGTATCAAACTACTAAGTCATACTATGAAGATTTGGGAGAGAGTGGTGGAGATGAGGGTGAGGAGAGGAGTGTCAATCTCAGAGAACCAGTTCGGATTCATGCCAGGACGGTCGACTATTGAAGCAATCCATCTTATGCGGAGACTGGTGGAGAAATTTAGAGAAAGAAAAAAGGATCTCCATATGGTGTTCATTGACCTTGAAAAGGCTTATGACAAAGTTCCGATGGATGTTCTCTGGAGGTGTCTAGAGGCTAAAGGTGTCCCGATAGTGTATATTGGGATGATAAAGGACATGTATGCTGGAACCAAGACTCGGGTTAGGACGGTGGGAGGTGACTCAGAGTATTTTCCTATTGAGGTAGGACTACACCAAGGATCGGTGCTGAGCCCCTTTCTTTTTGTCTTGGTGATGGATGAGCTGACACGGTCTATTCAGAAGGAAGTTTCATGATGTATGCTATTTGAGGACAATATAGTTTTGATTGATGAGACTTGGGACGGAGTTAATGATAGGTTGGAGGTTTGGAGACAAATGTTGGAGTCCAAAGGGTTCAGATTGAGCAGGACCAAAACAGAATACTTGGAGTGCAAATTTAGTATTGCGATGGATGAAGAGGGCAGGAAAGTGAGCCTTGCCACCCAACCTATCCCCAAGACAGAAAGCTTTAAATATCTTGGATCCATCATCCAGAGTAGTGGGGACATCGATGATGATGTCACGCACCGCATTGGGGCAGCATGGTTGAAATGAAGGCTAGCCTCTGGAGTCCTGTGTGATAAGAAGGTACCGCCTAAACTTGAGGATAAGTTCTACAGAATGGTTGTTATATCAGTATTGTTATATGGAGTAGAGTGCTGGCCAGTAAAGAACTCTCTTTACTCCCATGTTCAGAAGATGCATGTTGCAGAGATGAGAATGCTGAGATAGATGTATGGACACAATAGTAGTGATAAGATCAATAATGAAGTTATTCGAGAGAAGGTGAGTGGCATCCGTGGTCGACAAGATGAGAGAACGAGACTAAAATGGTTTGGACATGTGCAGAGGAGGGGTGTCGACGCCCTAGTTAGGAGGTGCGAGAGGTTGAATTTAGGGGCTATGCGGAGGGATAAGGTTAGACCGAGGACATGACCTTAGATAGAAAAAAGTGGAGGTCACGGATTAGGGTAGAAGGCTAGTAGGGATAGAATGAAATTTACTATTTTCCGATTTGTTCTGTCGTACCGTGTGTCGGTTTAGGGTGGTCATAGGTTTAGACGTGCCTTTATAGTTGTGTTGCTATTGCCTTTGATTATTGCAGTACTTTGCTATAGTTATTGTTCTTGTCTTATAAATTTTGCATTGCATTGCATTTTATTTTTATTTTTATTTTTATTTTTATTTTTACTTATTTATTTTAATTAGATAGAAAAAAGTGGAGGTCGCGGATTAGGGATAAATTGAAATTTACTATTTTCCAATTTGTTCTGTCTTACCGTGTGTCGGTTTAGGGTGGTCGTAGGTCTAGACATGCCTTTATAGTTGTGTTGCTATTGCCTTTGATTATTGCAGTACTTTGTTATAGTTATTGTTCTTGTCTTATAAATTTTGCATTGCATTTTATTTTTATTTTTATTTCTATTTTTACTTTTTTTTTTCTTTTCTTTTTTCTTTATGCTATATATATTGTTTTTTTCTCTCATATTTGGAACTGTGACTTTCGAGCCGAGGGTCTTTAGGAAACAGTCTCTCTATCTCCATGAAGTAGTAGTAAGGTCTGCGTACATCCTCCCCTCCCCAGACTTCTCTTGTTGGATTCCACTAGATTGTTGTTGTTATTGTCTTTAAGCCATGATTTTTCTTCTGCTTAGAAACAAAACGTCCACTAACATCAATCACAAGCAAAACACACCCTAGATGGAATGGCATCATATTAACTGTTCAAGTCATCACATAAAAGATGCAGAGTGGAATCGATCAATGCAAACCAACTGCCTGCATGGACTCTTTGATGGTCCAGAGTTTACCTTTTTGGCTTTGTTATCTCTATAAATGGTCTCTCTGAATGGCAAAAATAGAGCAGCATACATGCAAAGTCTCCTTTGATCATCCTAGAACCAGAAATAGATATGACAAGGTTAGTTTTAAATTAGCCTATATACAGAAGCCGCTGGGGGGGGGGAGGGGGGGTTACTTTGGATCAATCTTCACATCAAAATCAATTTTATCACTAATCACAGAAAAAAATGTGATATTGATAGTCTCTCTCTCACACATAAAGAAAATCAAACTCTCAGAATATGTACAACCAAACATTCCTTCGTAAGGTGAGAAGAGAAGAGGACGTAACTGTTGAAACCATGAGATGATAAGTTAAAGAACCACCCTTATACTAACGAACAGGACATAAATATATCGAGCACCTCTGTATGCTTTAGAATCTTGAATAGAACATACAACTCATAAGGATTTTCATACTTATCACCCTGTTGTAATTTCATATACAGATAACAAGTTCAGGCAGAAGCACGATCATGAAGTAACACTCACAGAAAATGAGGAGCGTCCAATAAGGTTTAAAAGCTCCCAAGCTGAACCCAAGCAAGCAACACACAGCCTGTAAAAGTCACAAATGATTAACATGTAAGAGGTAACAACCATCAAGGAGCAAGAAATAGAAAATTATACATCAAAAACCAGTACATCCAGAATAGAATTTTGATTTCCTTAGAATGGAATGAGCAATTCAACAACATGAAACAAACACTTCTTAAATTTTATCATGTTCCTTTAGCACTCTTTGTGGGTCCTAGGAACATTCAAAATCTTATTTCGACTTTGAAAATTGGTGGTTGACCACAGAAGGTTTTGTCGATAGAGTTGAAACTTGAAACTTGGTGGAACTCTTTTGTCTGCACTGGAAGACTTGACTACATATTAGCTTGCAAAGTCAAAGCCCTCAAAGGCAAGCTTAAGGAATGGAGTAAGAATGAACAAGGGAACCTGAAGATACAAAGGTCTAAGTTGCTCAGCCAAATGGAAGACTTGGACTCTTTACTTGATACTAGAGCACTGACAGAGGAAGAATCAGTCAAAAAGGCAGTTGTTCTCATGGATTATAGAGAACTACATATTAATGAGGAGATTGCATGGAGACAGAGGTATGACCTTATGGATGAAAGAGGGACAGAAACACTTTCTTTCATAACACTGCCAATGCTTATAAGAGAAACAACCATATTGATCACTTAGAAGTACAGGGGGAGAACATGGAAATAAGGGGATAGACAAGGCAGTATCAGCAAGCTTGGATAGGTTTTAATTTCAGAAGAATGGGATGCAAGCTTCAAGAACGCAGTCCATCATGCCATCATGCACAGAGTGACTTCCGATTACTCACTGTTGATGCTACAATGTGGTAGCTGGAACATAACGATTCTTACTTCAAATTTGAGAATTGGTGGCTTCAAACAGGAGACTTTGGTGACAGAATAAAGAACTGGTGGAAATTCTTCTATTGCACTGGAAGGTCTGATTACACTCTGGCCTTCAAATTGACAGCTCTGAAGAAAAAGTTGAAGGAATGGAGTAAAACAATCTAAGGTAAACAATGACTACAGAAGCAATGTGTAGTAAATCAGTTACAAACTGGATGAAATCCAAGATCAGAAGCTTTTTAACAGAAGATGAAATAACCAAAAGATTGGCTTTATCAATGGAATATGAAGATATTGCAAGACATGAGGAGATTGCTTGGAGACAAAGATCTGGGACACTATGGCTGAAACAAGGTGATAGGGATACTAATTTTTTTCACAGAACAGCCAATGCACACAGGAGAGTCAAGACACTGATAAGCTAACAGTAGGAGTAGAAACTTTGACAGACCCAGCTGACGTTAAGAAAGAGAGTGTGTGGTTGACAAACCAATCATCAGAGGCGACTAGAGTGCTTTCATCAAATGATGCATGTGGGCTAAGTCATTCCCATCCCAAATGGTGCCCCAAATTGGCCCAGAGGAAATAGTCTCCTACTATGAAGAACTTTACTCTGAGACTGAGGAATGGAGACCACATTTCGACATGAGGGATTGCCCCATGATAATGCAGAGGACAAAATGCTGTTGATGGCACCTTTTGAGCCACAGTAGATCCGGGGTTGTGTCAAAGCATGTGCAGGAGACAAAGACCCAGAACCAGATGGATACATCATGGTATTCTTCTCTTTATGTTGGGAAGTGATTGGTCCAGATGTAATAGCCACAGAGCAAAAAATTCCACAATGAAGGTGTCTTTGGAAAGAGCTGCCAAATATCTAAAAAAGGGGATGTTGTTCAATTGTCTGACTTCAGAACAATTGCCTAATTGGAGGTAGTGTATACAAGATTATTTCTAAAATATTGACAGAAAGATTGAAGAAAGTGATCCACAAATTGGTGGATTGTCAATAGATGTCATTGATCAAAGGGAGGCAAATCATGGATGCTATAATGATAGCAGATGAATGTGATACTAGCAGACAGAGGAGCAATATACCAGGTATTCTATGCAAATTAGATATCCAACAGGTTTTTGATCATGTAAATTGGAAGTACCTGCTAGACCTCCTACACAATATGGCCTATGGTGCTAGGTGGTTGAAGTGGATCAAACAGTGTATTAGCAAAGTTGAGTTTTCAGTTTTGGTTAACAAATCTTCTATTGGCTTCTTCTCCTCCGACAGAGGCTAGAGGCTTGAGACAGGGAGCACCCTATCCCCTTTCCTCTTCATGCTACCTATGGAAGGCATGAGCAACATGATACCGATAGCTAAAATGAATGTGTGGGTGAGAGGGTTCCAAGCAAATCCCAGCACCATATTTAGCTTAGAAATTACACATCTTCAATATGCAGATGATACTCTGATTTTCTGTGAGGCCTCTAAAGAGCAAGTCCGATACTCAAAGAGTTATTTTGATCCTCTTTTAATACATTTTAGGCTTACACATAAACTGGAACAAGAGCTACATATATCCCATTAATGAGGTGGAAGATATCCAAACACTTGCTCATGCATTCGGGGGAGAATAGGAGCTCTACCTACTAACTGCCTGGGTATGCCTTTGGGAGCAAAGAGCAAATCAAGAAGGGTATGCAATGAGGTACTAGAAAAGTGTGAAAAGAGGTTGACCAACTGGAAGAGTCAATACATCTCCCAAGGAGGAAGATTGACCCGGACCAACAGTGTGCTTGATGAGCTACATATATGATGTCTATCTTCCCTGCTCTTGATAATGTAATACAGAAGATAGATACTTTAGGGAGAAATTTAAGGCAATGATGATAAGAAGAAATTTCACTTAGCCAAATGGGAAATTCTGACAAAGCAGATAGAAGGGGGGGGGGGGAGTCAGGAATATGACGATTCACACTAAGCCTACAGATGAAATGGTACTGGATAACACAGGTGGTGACCACTCCTTATGGTTGCAGTATCCGGAGATCCTTCAAAAACTATGGCCAATCTTCCAATCAAGGGTAGGCTTCGAAATGAGGGGACAAAAATATCCTTTTGGAATGACAAATGGATGGAGCAGGACAGACTAAAGCATGTATTTCCAGAGATCTACATTTTATGTCAACAACAGCAACTATGGCTGAAGTATGGACAGGACAAGGATGGAATCTCAATCTAAGAAGATATCTGAATGACTAGGAAATTGACAGGATTGATGATTTCTACAACACTCTAGCCCAGTTCAATGGTTTGACAGAAGAAGAAGACAGTCTGGTTTGGCAGTGTGACAGTAAAGGAAAATTTACTGTTAATTCTGCTTACAGAGATCTTAATTCCACCAACAATCAGGTATGTTGTTGGCCATGGAAGATGATTTGGAAAGTGAAAGTACCTTACAAGGTAGCTTTTTTCACGTGGCTCTCAGCAAAAGAAGAAGTTCTGACTCATGAAAAAAAAAAGATAAGGTAACATATCGTATTAACCACAATGGGTTGTTAAGACATTATTACATGTCAGGAGAACAAGCTAATCTAAGCAAAAAGATCTATAGAGAACAATGCATTCGAGTCTCAGTATTCTCCATGTACTTGTGTTTACACCAAAAGTGAAAAAGTAAAATATAATTGAGCTTTATCGCCTGGATTGGGTTGCTCTTTCCTTCAAAGCATCTTAGATTCCTTCCCCTCCAATAGTCCACCAAATACTATCTGGGATCACACTCCATCTTCTTTCATATGGCAGGAGATCAAGGAAAAAAGATGTTTCCATTTAGTAAAGTGGAAAATCTTGATAGAAGCAAAAGACAAGGAGGACTTGGCATTACAAATTTGAAGAACCAGAGCAAAGCGTTGAAATCAAAGTGGCAAAAACGAATATGGGGAGAGCAGGATATTTGGGTTACCAAGGAGGTCAATGTCCCATATGGATTGAGTCAATGGGGGTCCATCAGAGTTTTATGGCCTTTCATTAAGAGCAATTCCATTATCAGAGTTCTCAATGGCAACAAGACCATCTTTGGAAAGATAAGTGGATGGGCAATAGGAGTTTGCAGTAGTCTTTTCCTGAACTGTATGCTCTTGCTCAACACCAAAACAGGGCCCTTCCCCGGACCCTGCGCATAGCGGGAGCTTAAGTGCACCGGGCTGCCCTTTTTTTTATGCTCTTGCTCAACACCAAAACAGGAAAGTGGTAGGGATGTGGTCTCCTCAAGGGAGCTGTTGCTTAGATGAATGATGAATGATTGGAAGATTTCTAGACTAGCTGAACTCTACAAACACCTGGAATCCTTCAACGGATTGCAAGTAGTAAACTGTTTGTAGTTGACTGGTAATATAAAGGGCCTTTACATGGTGAATGCAGGATATAAGATTATGAATTTGCCAGAGCCACAGATCTCTAACTGGCCATGGAGACATGTGGTGAGTCAAGATACCTTACAAGGTTGCTAGTTTCACATGGTTGTTAGCCAATGAGGCTGTGTTGACATATAAATGTGTGATAAAGAGAGGAATCTCTTTATGCTCAAGGTGTTTTTTATGTGGGAATGAAGTTGAGATCGTAGGCCACTTATTCCTACATTGCAGAGTCAAAGATCAGCCATGGAAGATTTTATCAATCTCAGAGGTATCTCTTGGACAATGCCTAGCTAGATTGTTCATACTCTTTTTAGCTAGAAGAAAGCTGGAATTGAGGTAAGGGACATAAACAATTGGAGGATCATTCCTGCCTGTATATGGTGGACCATCTGGAAAGAAGGAAATGCCAGATGTTTTGAGGATAGAAGTTATTTTTTTGATCAATTATTTTGAGGATAGAAGTAACACAATACAGAAGATTAAACCCAACTCTATTATGTTATTTTGTTTTGGTGTACAAAGTCCTACTTTGAAGATATCAAGATACAAAGACAATCCTAGAAGAGTTTGATTCCTGTTAGGATTGTATTTTCTTTAGTTTTTTTTTTCTTTTTACTTCTCTTGTAAATTGGGATTTCAAGTCCTGGTCTATAATACAAACCTTGTTACTTGCTCAAAACAAAACATGATCAAGTGTTTCCAACAAAATTAAAAATGAGAACACCCCAGAGATGACACAGCTAAAAGCAATTAGAAATAATCTAGCTCACCAAAAACTGGATTTAGATCAGAGAAACCATCACATAGGGGAATGTTCAGAACTTCTTCTTGTTAGGTTTTCCATATATCTAGCTCCAAGCAATTAAATCCATATTTCCATCACCAAAAGCAAACAAGATCATGTCTTATGTCTACTACCACCCTTCTCCCTAGAAAATAACGTCCAGCTTAGGGGATGTTCCTTCTACCCTAATCTCTAGTACAGAGCAACTCCAAGGCAAACAAGATCATCCCTTTACTTCTACTACCTACTTTCTCACTAGACAATAACATACAGTATAGGGAATAGTGAATGAACTAGGCTTTTTGGGTATTTGGTCCTTGTGAAGAACACAGCAATATACACATTTTCTTTGTAAGGAGCATCTCAACAAGCACACAGCTAATGATTTCTTGAAAATAAAGAAGATGTGGAAGACAGTAAACAATACCTATCACATCCATCAGGAATTGATGGCTCAAAATCAGAAGGAATACTAAATACAGCCCAAAATAACTTCAAGTCAGCAATATAAGTCATTGCTTTGACTGGTTGATCGCCAGACATCATAAGATCAATCTGTAAAATAAAGTGAAATAAAGATAAGAAGCAGACAGCAACCTCTTGCAATGGGCATTTACAGATTCCCTTCTAAGAGAGAGATCATCTAGAGCTCCAAATTAATTTCAATCACGTAAAATTTCACTTAGAGATAAGATAAACATACTTCATGTCCTATGCGTTCTCTGCTAATTTTATCAGCAATAGCAACCCTCACATCCTCATCTGCAGCTGCCTTCTTTAGTTCTTCATCTAATATAAACCCAAACCTTGCACCTAAAATCACCAAATCATATGGAGAACATGAGTGTCATCTAGCTAACAGCACAACAAAGTTATGCCCCAACCAACTTTATTGGAACCAAAAGTGATTGAAGGAGATACGAAGATGTTAACCATTACATTTGACTTAAGTCTACTCAAAAGACATGTACACGCGTAAAATATGCAACCTCTTCCACGAGCTGGATTTGAACCAGTTCTGGGAGCAAAAGAATTGCTAACTTCGCGCTAGATCACATTGGAGGTAATGCAAGAGCCCCCTGCAGTAGATCCAACCCATTTTAGGTTACATATAGAAGTTTGTTCCTGCTTCCTTTGTTCCGCTAGCACCAAAGATCAAGAATTCAAGACAAAAAGAAGATTGGTTGGTACAGGTACTTCTGAGGAAAAGGAATAAGAGAACCTTTGAGGGGTAGAAAAAGATAGGCTCACAGAGCAGTCTCTTGCAGCATGTCTAGACCAATAGCCGAAGCAGATGGACAGGGTGCCACTTGCAGCCATGTTGATCAAAATGACTAAGTTTAATGACTTGACCATGGTACAGGTAGGGCTTGTTTCTGATTCTCATCAAATTTTGGTGTACTTTTTGTAGAGAACAATCCGAGGGTCTTTTGGAAACAACCTCATCTCCATGAAGTAGTGGTAAGGTCTGCGTACATCTTACCCTCCCCAGACCCCACTTGTGGGATTTCACTAGGTATGTTGTTGTTTCTTTGTAGAGAACAATATATTGGTGTAGTCTCTCTTCTGCCTGAACACCACTTGTATAGTGGAACGTAAACCTATCCATATCCAGCCAGCCATCAACACAATTTAGCTCTCTCTCTCTGAGAAATTCCTTATGTTTTACTTCAATAAGTAATTTTGAAGGGTAAGGATGGAACTGCTAAAAAAGAACTAATCCTACTTTAGATGCCCCACTTAGCTCAATCTACAAAGCTTAGATATATTCAATTTGCTTATGACTTCGAAGAAATACCTCCAAATCAATCATACATGTTGATTTGGGTGATATATTATCACATATTGAATCTAACAGTATTAAAATACCTAATACCGTACACACACACCAAGACCAAACCCTTAAATCCTTTTGTGCTAAAGTTAGAATTTCGAGTTTATTCATACACATTGTAAAGTTTGGGAATGATATTCCTAAGCCTGTAAAATAGTCAAAGGTTGAACATGGAGAAGGTCTCAATCTTGAATTTGACTGGGATGGCTATAGTCGTTCTAATATTCGCACCTGAGCTCTGTGTAGAAAGAGCTCCACCTGTTTAAAATTTTACCTATAACTCAATGGATTATGAATCCATGCTTGAAACTTCACAGGCTGCAAATCATCCAATATCATAATGTCAACAGCAGTGTTGTCAAAGGCACGTTTAAGCCCTGTAGCAAGGCTTAAAATGTGTTGAGCGCTTCGTCTCACTTAATGTGCGCTTCGGTGTCATCAAGGTCCTAAGGCATACTCTTACTTGCCAATGAGCCTCTTCTGAAGAGGTGACACTAAACAATTGATACTTCACTTTTATCGTAATTGTTTTCAATTTCTTTGTTCATATATTTGTTACTCGTCCTTATAAATATTAGTCTTGGACAAAACATATATATTTGTATTGTATCTTCCTTTGCGCCTTTTTTCATTAAAGTTCATGCTTTATTTGCGCTTTGCGCTTAAAGCCCCAATGGATCTTAAGAGCTTTTTTGCGTTTTTTGCTTTTGATAACACTGATCAACTGTAACACTCGACATCTATGCCACATATAGGATAAACAAGGCTGTCATAAGAAGAGGGAAGCAGGCAAATGAGAGATTGTCTAAAGCATTACCAAAACGAATAGCTCGAAGAACTCTTAGAGGATCATCCAAAAAGGTCTGTTTTGGAGGTAGTGGGGTGACAATTTTTCCAGACTTCAGATCTGCAATGCCTGAGAACATGAAATCAATTAATTAGTCAGAGACACTTGTAGTTTAACCTATCTTTATTGGTACATTTACTGAATTTGGACAAAAGAAACAGAGGTCATGCTTACCTCTTTCTGTAAGATCTTCAACTGATCTGGTGTTAATGTTGTAAAACAAGCTGTAAAGATAATCTTTAGTGAAGGATTAACTGATTAATCATATTCTATCTTTTGGAAACAAAAAGCTAACTTAAAATAAAGTTGGACTAGTACATAAATGCATCCAAAGGCTAGATTCTCCAAACTAAATGAAATGATATGAAAACACCCCCCACCCCGCCCTGAGAGAAAAATAAAACAAACCAAAAAGATGCAGAGAAAATGAAGAAATATATTATAGAAAAAAAGGAAGAAAAAGAAACTAAAAGCTTCCCCTGGAGTTTGTGCTCTTACACTGACATAATCAAGGTGCTTTTGTTTCCTCATTTACTCTTTTTTGTTATTTGGGACTTTGGGCTGGGATGAAGGGAATTAGATCAACTAAAACAAGTTGCTTCCTACAAGTGTAAAGGTGTGGCAAAAATAAAAATAAGGTGCCAGAAAGTAAAGATATAACAAAGTACCTATTAATGGTCAAATCCCTGCGATCTGCATCCTGTTTAGCAGTGCCGAATTTCTAAGGAACAACAGATGAAAAAGAGTTTAATGAAGAAACTAGCATCCATGGTACACTGAACACACACGCTTGAGTGTTAAAACTCTGACATTTTAGTTTTTTGATATAACAGTTAGGATGACAACATTAAATTAATGGAAAGGACTTTAATCATAACAGATATCAAGGGTAAATATATGAAGACTTCATACTATTGCAACAATGGCTGATTAAGTTCATAAACAAAGGTCCTATTAAAAAAAAGAAATGCTAAAAAGAAATTAGATCTTGGTAATTAAACTATTCCAACGTATTAAATAGGAGACTTTCATTAATCTTGAGCAAGCTGCGGACTGGAACTGGTAACATGATTCAGTATTCCCATTCAGTAAATAGCCACCCCAATTGTGCCCACTTAGCAAACATTTTCTTAGGACTAGGTCATTCTTAATTGGAAGGATGAAACTAAGCATTGCACTCTCTTAACTGAAGTATTTGATACCGACTGCATTAAAGGACGCTCATGCAAAGGTGCTAGATTTACCTATTCCTTCCTTTACTCCCTTTTGTTAATTTTTCATAGCTAGGTTTGGTGGAATCTACTTAGTCTTCATCCCTCGCATTTACAGTTTTTAATAAAAAAAAACAAATTTAAACACCAAAGAGAAGATATACATTTAATTACCAGTTCACATTTACATACCATTGTTGGAATACGACTGTTCTCGCTGTAGTCTTCTGCTCTTAAGTTCACAAAATCAATCCACATGTCAAAAAGGCGCATCCTTGCTGTTTCCAAGTGCTTTGACTGATCGGGATTGCTATGAAAATTAAAGAACAGTATTTAGTTAGTGACAATTACTCTACAACAAAAATAATAAAGTGGTATATCACAATCAAAATAGATAATCGTAAGATCTTAGCGTACTCCTAATAGGATAGAAGGTAGAACACTTATAGCTAGGGATGGGCATGGTATAGTAACTACTGAATACCCTATCGAAACCAAAATTTTTATACCACGGTTTCGGAATTATGGTATTTGGTATTCGATATTCATAACAAAAATATCGAAACACCAAATACCACACCAAAATATAATTCATAAATATTATCAAAATGCTGGCAAATATATAAACTAGTATTGACTACTCTATCTTGATTGAAATGTCCTTTTTGGGAGATTGATTAATGAAGGAAATTGTTGTACTTTTTGTTTAATATTTCTACATGTGTAAGGTGTATGTATGATATAATTGAGACGTTTCTTGAAAAGTCGAAATCATAGTTCTCTATTATATAAGTATAGGTAAGTTGAAGGTGACAAAACTATGACGATTTATCATACTGCAATATATCTAAACCAAACTTTAAAAATATCAAACCATACCGAATTAATTTGGTATGGTAACAGCATAGCATTTTTAAAAACTGAAATTACCAAACAGAGCAAATTATAATTTTCTTCTTTTTCCGTTTTTAGCACCAAAAAAAAGAACTTGCATCTTTTTAATATGTAGGAAACCCAATAGTAGCCCTCAAGTCCCAAACTCCACTTAGAGGGCACAGACCATCAATTTTCAGTTTAGATAAGATAGACCATCTACTTTTAAAATCGAAAAGACGGTAAACCATAGTAAAATCGAATAAACCATCTACGTTTACACCTAAATTATCATAAAACCACATATATATATATCAATAAATAATACATACAAGTAAGATCACAAACGTCATGTGGTCATATATTTGATTTTTCAATTAGTAAATGTTAAACAATCACATTTCAAATATTGTATTCATTTGTATTGGATTTATTTAGCAACAAACAACTTTATCTAAATAATAAAATTTGTACGCTAATTTATTTAAATAAATTTGAGTTAATATCTTAAAAGATCATTGAACTATGAGAATTTATATAGCAAAGTCATTGAACTTTATTTTGTATCAATAAAAACTTAAGACTTTTATCTTCCAAAATCACTCAACTACATTTATCAATTAAATAATTTGATATGAAAAAATAAATTTTATATGCCATGTAAATATAGACCCTATAAATCCACAATATTTTTAAAGAACCCAATTCTTAAGGAATAACATTTTAATACACAAATTATTACTAATACAGAGCTCAACTTTGATAGTTGCTGCTTTAATGGTGGAGATGGAATTATTATGAATCCCTCAATTATTATTTTTCAGTAAGCAGCTAATATGTGTTATCGCTAACAATGCTCCTCCATAAAATTCATAATAATAGTTTCTCTATATTTTCTACCGTCGGATAAGTATTTTCCTCAAAAAAAAGTTTTTTTTTCTTTTTTTTCATATAGATAAAGAAAAATAATATACAAATATACAAATTATTTTATATGGTATGAGTTTATTTAAAATTTATACAAAACAAAGTTTATGACTTTACAAGATAAATTCCATAGTTCAATGACCTTTTAAGATATTAACTCAATAAATCTACTAGAACAAATACAAAACATAAAACCAAGAAAATAAACAAAATGATTAAAAGATTTGAGAGATATTTTTGTCTTTACAAATATTAATCCCATGGTATTAAATCCGATGTATTATAATACCATCAAATGGAAGGTATTAGCAATACACCCTATAATACCATGTAGGTTGTGTAACTAATTATTAGTTACACATAGGCCCAAAATTTCTACCAAACATAGTATTAAATAATACCATACATAATACATGGACTATTTCTCCTAATACACTCTACCAAACGACCCCCTAGTGTTTTATATTTCTGTTGGAATCTGAACCCTCAGTACAATACTAATTTCCAAACTAAGAAATCTACTAGAGCAAACATTTAAAAATAATTGGGCCTACACTAAATGGGGGACAACACAGCTTCACTTCCCACTTCAGAGAAACAAAAATTTAATTCATGGTTCTACCATCTATGCAAGTAACTATTTTTGCCAATTCATAGATACAAAGTTTGTTTCATCAAAAGTATTGCCTTGCAATGAGACAATATAGCTTGACTCCCCATTTTAGTGAGACAAAAAATTTCCTAATATGCTTGTTTTTCGTTTAGTCATTTGTGCCAATTACTTTTCACCAGATTTACCCATCCTCCCTCGAAGTCAAAGACAGACCAACATTTACCTCTATTGTGGTTGCTTAACATCTACCAAAACCAAGACTTATAGCCCAATGTACCGAGGAAAGAATGCAGGAACATACCACTGGATAACACCAATTCCTTGGGTTTCCTCACCGGATGCTGATAAGTACTCGTTCACTTTCTCACAGAACTCTCGTCCATACATGTTGTCAAGAGCAATATCAATGTCGTAGCACTCTTTACCTAGCAACTACAGTAATACAACTCCAGATTAGCCAAAGGAAAAAAGGTGAATAGAAAGACAAATCACTTATATTAAACAACAATATCTAATTTCTTGACTATTAAATACTTTGGCCACATAAAAAGTCACCAAGATACATGTACAAAGCAATTCCAAAACATCTCCACAGGAAAGAAAGTTAGTATTCAACTGAAGCACAAATCGAACTAGTTTAAGGCTAATTAGTTCAAGTTAGATAGTTTTGCATGTTGCTATTAACAAGATAAAAGAGAAAATCTAAATATGGTTGTACATCCCTAGAGGAGGTGCGAGAGGTCGGTTATAGAGAGTACAAGGAGAGGAAAAGGTAGACCAAAAAAGTATTGAGGAGAGGTATCAAGACAGGATATGACAGCTTCAGATTACTGAACATGACCTTAAATAAGAGGGCGTGGAGGACGCGTATTAGGGTAGAAGATTAGCAAGTAGTGTAGTGTTGT
The DNA here is from genome assembly GCF_947179165.1 of Solanum dulcamara. NCBI lineage: Eukaryota > Viridiplantae > Streptophyta > Magnoliopsida > Solanales > Solanaceae > Solanum > Solanum dulcamara. Next base: position 24,976,278 of record NC_077245.1, read on the forward strand.
CTTGCTTAGGGTGGTTGGTGTTTGTCGTTGTACTATTTGTATTACTGTAGTTCTTGTTTTTGCTATCCATCATTATTTATTGTTGTTTTCAATACTCTATCCTTGTATTATGTTTCGATTATTACACTATTTTGTTGTAGTTGTTGTCTCCTTCCGATCAACTTTGCATTGTTTCGTTGTGATTCGCTATATTTTCTTCTTTGTATACGGAATTGCTACATCTGAGCCAAGGGTCTTTCGAAACAGCCCTTGTACCTCCACAAGGTAGTGGTAAGGTCTGCATACATTCTACCTTCCCCAAACCCCACTTGTGGGATTTTACCGGGTATGTTGTTGTTGTTGATCGTGCATCCCCAATGATGTGCATTTTTTCTGTTTATTTGTTTAAACGATGTATCAAGCTTCATGTTACTAGAAAAGGATACAAGGCTTATACAATGGACAGTGAATAAAAGATGATGTTGCTAGTTTTATATGGACCTCTTATAAAGAAATGAACGCCATCAGTTCAGAAATCAGATTTGTGTGTACAAGAATTATTTCCCTGGTGATTAACCTACTGTAAGCTTCTTCCTTTATTCCAACCTGGTACCATCTATTCTTTGCCCACATACGCAGTGTTCCATAGTTTAAGTTGAAACTAGAAAACTTATATGATGAAAAACTTATTTGGTTGAGAGTATACACTGTCACATCTGGATATATTCCCCACAATTAAAAGAAGACCAGAAACTATGATATTGAAAATAAAGGTGCATCAAAAGGTTGCTTACTTCTCCCTATTTTAAGCACTCAACTTGTGACTAAATCTGTTCTGAGCAATTTAAAAAGCAAATGAATGGGACCTGATTCTCTTTTCAGTCTATTGATGACTTGAAGACCTCGAGTCTCACTTATCCCCCCTAAGAGGATTTTGACAGCGACTTGACCCATTTTATAGAGTGACCTTTGAGCTAATATTTCAAATTTAGAGTGTGGCTCACTAAAGTTCCATGAAAATACTACTCCCTCCATGTTTCCATACAGAAGGATTAGTATCTCTTGTACCAGTGGCGTAGCCACATATAGCTCAGGGTGGCCAGTCGGACACTTCGTCAAAAAAATATACTATGTATATAGAAAATTGTACAAAATATATAGGTCAAAAATTATTTTTCATACGTATATATCAAATGTTGGATACTCTTAATAAAATTTCTGACTTCGCCACTATCTTGTACTAACTTACACCAACTTGGTGCTAAGTTGTTGCACTTTCAATACATAATCTACTTACCTTCTCAAGAAAAAAAAGCACTACTCCCTCCGTCCATGATCTGGACACATGTATAAGTATTACATTCATTACATATATCATACTCCCTCCTTTTCAATTTGATTGTCTAGTTTTGACTTGGCACGGAGTTTAAGAAAATAAGAAGAGTTTTGAATCTTGTGGTCTTTAAGAAATATGTGAAATATACCAAAATGCATTTACTCTGGTGATTTTAAACATGTTGAAATTAAAGAATTGTTAAAAAAGAAAAAAAATGTTCTTTTTTAAAAAGTAGGACAAACAAATTGAAATAGAAGGACTAATTGTTAGTGACAGTACAAGAGAAAGATGGCTGCAAAGTTAGTTTGATAAAAGAAATAAGAAAACATGTTAAAACCTGAAATCCTGAATATTTAAAATATTTGTATCCTGAATTAGAATGACATCAAACATGTGGGGACGTCGAGTATCATATAAGTTGAAACAGACTCAATGATGGGAGTGTCAAATAATTAAGTTTTAGCTCCATAATACATATAGTAATTTGATTGTAAAATTTCATAACAGTTTAGTTTGGTGTAGAGAGACAAAGTCTACAGAAAAATCACAATATATACACAAACAAGAGAAATAAAAGGAGTAACCTTATCGCGAACCCAACCACCAGCAACACGAAGCTGTGTTCCCATTTTGTAATGCTCGACAACTTGAAGAAGACGGTTGAATATCTGCTCCTCTTTTGGCGTTAAATCAATATGGTCCTTCACTTGGACTGACGACGGCTGAAATGCTTGCCCCTCCACCATTGTTGTAACTCCGGCGTAAAACCCTAACGCCGGCGGCGATTGTTGAACGGAGAAGACAAAGAATCTCTTGAGTTTGAAGGCTGGAAGAAGGAGAGAACAAGAAGAAGTAGAAGGGTTTGGGAAAGTGAAGAGACGAGGGCGACTGATATTCAATGTTGAAACAGCTGCTACGGCTATACTCGAAGCCTTCATTTTTCTCTCTTTCTAAAGGACAAGTAATGACCCGCTCTCATAAGCATGACAAACGGGTCGGGTCGGGTCGGCCCTATTAGTCATTGTGAAACCTAGGTCTGGGCATAAAATACCAAAAACCGAATTATCGAACCAAATCGGCCATTTCGGTAATTCGATTTGGTATTCAGTACTAAAATATAACATTTCGATATTTTAGGTTCGGTATTCGATATTTTTAATTATATTGTTCGGTATTCGGTAAATACCGAATACCGAAATTAAATGACCAAAATTAAAGGGTTATAGGCCCATTATAAAGAAAATTTAAGTCAAGCCCAATAACCAATTGCCCAAATTCAGAAATTCCTAAGGCCTAACCCAATAAGGTAATAACTCTAACTCTTAATCTTTGCCAACATAAGCTTGAACCTGTCAAAATCATTAAGTTCAGCCCTCTGCACTATCAACTTCCTTCCCCATGAACTGTTCTCCCACTTGGTCTTCACATCAGCAGCTTCCATAGCCTCAACCAGGGTCTTCTTCTTTGGGATTCTTTTGATGTCAATTTTGATATCTGTAAGTGAAAGCCTCTTGAAGTTCATCTGGCTCCTCACCATGTCCGGAGCATCACTAAGAGCCCTATTTTGGTCGATGACGTCGACGATAACAACGAGCCTTCCATAATTCTTTCTGTAGTTGATTAGGGCTACCCTTCCAATCTCCACGAACCTCTTGAACGGCATTTTCGGTGATCTGAAGGAGTAGAAGCGCCTTTTATATTCTTACTTGTGCTAATCATCTTTTTTCCTTTTAACTATGTCCAGGTAAATAGAAGCCTAATGCCAGCTTCTGTGATATCTGTTTACTGTGCTTATATTTGCTATTACGTGGTTCATGTTATCAGAATGAAGAAAGATGATAGTGTGTGAGCACTACTTCTCTAAGGCTACCTGTTAATACACATACTATTTTGTTCTGTTTTTCTATGATTTTTGAAGGGTCGCAGTAAATGGAACAGCAGCTTCCACTATTTTTCTACCTGCCAATATCTTTTACAATTAGTTTGAGACTCAGTTGTATTCTCAATTCTATATCCATTGTTTAGTTTGTTATTAAAAATCTTCACATCTTTTATTGTTGCTATTGTGAATATGATGTACTAACATATTCCGTGTGGACTTTGACTTCAATATGGTATTACCGAATACCGTACCAAATCGAACTTTGATTTACCGATTACCGAATTATCGAACTGAAGTTTGAAAGTTTGGTATTTGGTATATACTTTGAAGTACCGATTATTGAATTACCGAACCCAAACTTTAAAAATATCAAATTGAATACCGAATGCCCAGCCCTAGTGAACCCCCCCTACAAATGACAATCACTCAATTAGTCATCAAAATCGTCTATCTTTTTAATCTTTCAAAAAAAGTCACTATACTTAACCTAATTATTGTTAATGGTTATCTTCACCGAATTTGGTATTTTTGCGTGAGATAAGTCATGTATGGAAAGTTTAGTTTTAAGAAAGAAATAATTAAAACACTAATTAACAATTTGGACCAATTTATGATTCGGAAAAAGGGTCTAAAATGTCTTCGAACTATTGAAAATGGTACAAAAATGTCATTCATCCATCTATTGGGCCTAAAATGCCCTTGACATCCACCTTTAGGTCTAAAAATGACCTTTTCTTTAACGAAAAAGGGCATTTTAGGCCCAATATATGGATGAGGAGCATTTTTGTACCATTTTCAATAATTCGAGGACATTTTAGGCCCTTCAAAACAGAATAAGAAGGGCAATAGTCCAAAGCCAAAGGGAATCAATTCCATAGAGGTTAAGAGGGAAGCATAACAAGACCTTGAATCTGCTACAATAGCGGCTGCTAAGTGATATCACATCATCCGGTCATCGTAAAACCTTCATTGATCGACGTCCACTCTTAGATAATCAACCCAGCCTTCCAAGCTCAAACCGTTCCCAATCCCAAATCGCCAAGCAAGCCCAAAATCTCAAATTGTCAACGTACGATCCGTAAGAAGAGGTAGAAGGGGTAGAAGATCATCGAAGCTGAGGCAACGCCTAATTCATAACTACCATACCAGAGTCTGTTATTCCAGTCTACAAGAAGCCAAGCTGTCGAAATCGACATCGGAGTAAAAGCAAGGCCTAAAGGCTCCAAATATCGCAGGTATATGGCAAACACTAGTCTAAGCGTAGACTAAGGCCAACATGCTCAACCTAATCAGAAGATAGTAATTAACAAGGCCACAAGGTATAGATGATCATTATAAAGAAGGCAACAAGCCTACAAGTACCCGATATTACCCGAAAATAGCATAAAGATAAGATTTCTACATGTTTTCACATAATCAAGCTCAATCTAAGGAGAGGAAAATCGTAGCCTACCATTAAGTCAATCACACACGCTCTAAATTAAGTCTCCAGAGCTTTTTCCTTCTCCACGACCTCGGAACGCTGCCACACTATCACAATAGAATCACAATATTATCACGTTTGTTTAGACACCAAAATTACTAAAAATGGAGACAAATTAATTTTGAATTCTAAAATAGAAACATGGGACCCATATTGTAAATTCTAGAATTGACTCCATAAATAGGTCCTAATTAGTTCCGCGAACTTGTGTCCCAAAACAGAATGCAATTCGGGGCTCGAAACAGCACACAAGTCAACATGCAAGAAAATCACCACTTTAGCTAAGAAAGAGGTTTATGAAAGGACCTAAATCACAAAAATTACCTCAAATGGAGGATCCCCAATGCTCCCCAAACTGTCCAATTCTTAGGCACGATAATTCCCAACAACCTAGCGTTTGAATTACCCAATTTGGAGCTCTAAAACTCAAGTTATTATATTTTGAAGTTTGAGAAAATGAGTTGATATAGCGTCTCTTGTCTTAATTAAAAACCAGAGAATTACTCTCCGCGAATACGGATACAGGAGCTTGTGAACACAGAGAGGAGGGACTCAGGCCTTTACGAATGCCGATGAGGTTCCGCAATCACAGAAAACAATTCCCTTGGCCTCCGCGAACGCAACAGCCTTCCCACCAACGTGAAAGGCAATTACCCATCCCTCTACGAACACGGCTAGGCTCTGCGAATGTGGATACCAGTTTTCTTGGCCTCGACGAATGCGTCCTTCTACCCACGAATACAAAGGGTAAAGTACCTTGCAATAGCAGTTGTTGCATCAACTAATTTTGCCAACTCTTAAACCTCTAACGGGGTGCTTAAGATTCGTTCGAAACCTCGTGCGTGCTAACGAACTATGCTACCCCACCAAATTTGATATTTTAGACTCAACGGCGTAGTTAAAATTTCCATTCGAGGTTATCTCCACAAAAGTGGATTCTACACCCAAGTGTCATTTTAGCCAATTCCAAAATGGGCTTGGGATTAGACCGGAAGCCTCATAAATCGCACAAAAAGTCATTCTAGATCAAAGTCGATATTCCAGAGCTAACCACACTGATAAAATTTTTATCCGATTGCATTTTTCATGAATGTTGACCAAGGTCAAATTTCGGCCAAAACTTAAAGGCTAAAATGCGTAATGGGTCAAACCTACATCAAAACTTTGGTGCACTCATTGATAGATTTTTGTTCAAAATCCTCACTTTTTGCATAATTTCAACAACAACATTATAAACAAAAATATTTTCTTACCACAATATTATTTTGATTTCACCTTTTTTTTCGTCTATACATATCTTATTGAGATTTTTTCACTCTTATTATTTTCAGTTATTTGGACCTTCTCTATGGTCTTATGATTTGTTATGTCTCGGGACTCTTATTGAGAAATTGCCTCCATAATATGATCATCTTGATCATTTGTCCTTTTCTTTTTTGAGGATTTTATCTTTGGAACCAATTGGTCTTCCATGCTTTAAACGTGATCTAGACTCATTTGCATTAACAATTTATCCTATTGGGACATCACCTCGAACTGGAGTATTCACTACTGGAATATAAGATTTAGTAATCCTTAGAAGGTTAGTAAATACATCTGGCAGTTGATTTGCAATATTTTGTAAATAAATTATCTTTTTAACCTCTTGCTCCTATTAATTTGTTCGAGGATCTAAATGAGATAGGTATAATGAATCCCAATCTATCTCATTTTCCAACTGCTTATGTTCTCCCCCTAATGTTGGGTATACCGATTTATCAAAATAACAATCAATAAATCTTACCGTAAATAAATCTCATGTCATATATTCCAAATATTTTACAATATAAGGAGATTCGTACCCAATATACTCCCCTCCTCGCCTAACTTTTTTTGGAGATCCATCTTTGTGCATTGCAGTGGAGCAATTAAGACATATACCGCACACCTAAAATTCCAATATGGAAAATATTTATCTCATGACCAAAAGCCAATTGTAATGGAGAGAATTCATGATATCTAGTTGGTCTTATGTGCACAAGTGCTGCTGCATACAAAATAGCATGCCCCCATATTGAAACAAGCAACTTTGTCCTCATTAACAATGGTCTGGCTATCAATTGGAGATATTTAATTAATGATTCTGCTAGACTATTTTGAGTGTGAACATGAGCAACTGTTGTTCAATTGTTATACCAGTAGACAAACAATAATCATTAAAGGTCTATGATCTAAACTTACAACATTATCAAAATAAATTATCTTTATTGCATAATCTAGAAATTGTGGTTTTAACCTTATTATTTGAGCCAACAACCTCACAAAAGTCATATTGCGAGTTGATAATAAGCACACATATAACCATCTTGTAAATGTATCTATCAAAACTATATAATATTTAAATGAACCACATGGAGGGTGAATTGACCCACATATATTACCTTGTATATATTCTAGAAATGCAAGGGATTCAATCTCAACCTTAATTGCTGATGGTTTAATTTTCTTGAGAACAAGCAACACAAGAGAATTTCTTTGATTGAGGAATTTTTTGATTCTTCAAAATATTCCCATGTGAATTCTCAATGATTTTGCACATCATGTTAAAATTGGAATATCCTAACTACCATGCCAAATGATAAAATCATTAGGATCAGTAAATCCATTGTTTACTATGGCAAGTAACTCAACCATACCAACACTTGTATGATATAACCCAAAAGAAAATGCGGGTATTTTTTCATGCACATACTTTTCCCCATTTTTACTGTAGTAATATAAAGGTATTCAACATCTTCTACATTGTCAGTATCAACATGATAGCCATTTTGGCGGATAACTTTGAAATTTCTCAATTTTTTTGAGACTTATTACAGTACAATGCATTGTTAATTATCAATATCGTTCCCCAGGTAGCATTAAGGGCGCTTTTCTAGAGCCTTCAATTAATTTTGTACTACCAGATATTGTATTGATATAATGTAATGACCTCCCTGGTCATTTTCATCCTTTTACGATCTTTTTAGCATTTAGAGATTTTCTGTGGCGACTCCAAGCCATATATGACTTGATCGTGCTGACAGTTCGATTGCGTGGTCGTTCGTTTGAGTTTTATGCTTGATTCTCTATTTTGGAGCTCTTGGAGTTTGAATGGTTGACTTCGGTCAAAAATCTGGGAAAACAACCTTAAAATAGAATTCTGACGGCTCCATTGGCTTCTTTATGGCCAAATTAGGCTTGTAGCATGGTCGGTATGAGTATTGAGTCAATTCGTGCGAGTTTGAGGCCATTCGGTGCTTTAGTTTTTAAAATTTATCCTAAGGTTGACTTTGGTCAATATTCTTGATAAACGCACTCGAATTAAAATTCCATTAGTGCGGATAGCTATAGAATATCGAGTTTGGTCTAGAACGATCTTTTATTCGTGTCCCGAGGGGCTTCTGGTCTCATTTTGAGCATCCTTGTAGAATTGACAAAAATTATGCTTGGGTAGGGGACCCACATTTTTATCAAGGCGACCTCAGATGGAAATTTGATTACGCCATTAAGTTTGGAACATCGAATTTGGTGGGGTAGCATAGTCCATTTGCATGCATAGGATTCCGAACGAATTTCAAGCACCCCACTAGAGTTGAAAACATATCCAAAACCAGCTGATGTGCATCAGCTAGTGTAAACCAATTTTGGTCTTCGCGTTCGCGTCACTCAGGCCACATTTGCGGAAACCATGGTTCTTGGTCTCCGCGTTTGCGAGCAAAGGGTCGTGTTTGCAAGGCCTAGCAGATTAGCCTCCACATTCGTGAGGCTCATGCCGCATTCACGGAGCATTAAAGGCTTGGCCTCCACATTTGCGATAGTCCCTCCACATTTACGAAGCATTGAGTCCTTAGCCTCTGCGTTCGCGGAGAGCAATTCACTGGTCTTTTAATTAAGACCAGTGATGCAAACTCAGCCCCGACCCTATTTTCTTTCTTTGATTTTGGGAGCTAGGGAGCATCGATCTGGCAGATTCCAAATGCTTTGGGTTCGTGGAAGTCACGGCTATATGTTGAAGGTTCAGAGAAGCATGAAGATCGTTGGTTTGAGGTAATATCTTGCCTAAAGGGGCTGCCCAAGCTTAGTTAGGGATTTAATGGAGTTTTAAATTATTGGGCTAATTTGGGACTTTTTGAGCATCGATTTGTACCCTATTTTGGGGTATAAGCTCAACAACGCATTTAGAATATTTTTACAAAGTCATTTTCGAGATTTCCATAGTGGGTCCCACAATCCCGGTTTAGATCCAGTTTTAGATCTGTCTCCAAAAAATATATTTTTGGTGTTAAAATGTTCATATTGACGAGGTGATCAATATTTTGATAGCGTGGAGGCATTTGGAGTTGTTTGTGGAGCGAGAAGTTATGGGAAAGTGGACTTGGAGTGCGCGTGTTTGGCTTCGAGGTAGGCTACAGTCTCCTTTCTTTTGATTGATCTTCATAATGTATTGTTTAGTATAAAGAGCTTGTAGTTTGGATTGGATTGTATGTGATGGGTTAGGCTTGATTCCTAGATTTTTGGTTTCTTGTCCTGGTGTGATCCTTAGGCTAGGTTGCCGTTATGAGTTTTCCCGTCTAGTTGGTAAGATTGCGGATTATGCCATTGTATGGCTTTGATTAACCTATTTTAAGTGATTTGTGCCTTAGATTTGAGTTGTGGTTTGATCCTTAGTTGTTGTAGCTGCTGCTGGCAGAAGTTTAGGAGACTTAGTGTTCTTCATTAATGTAGTACATTTGTTTTGGAACCTTGGTGTAGTAATTTCCACCCGGTTAGGCTTGTGAATTATTATTAGATTCTATATCTGAATTCAGAGCTAGAATTCCCTATGCTTTCTTATTGTCGTTTGGCGGGGCTAGCGGTGGTTGTAAATCTTGAGGTTTTTTTCCTAAATGGATTTGGAGGTATTGATCGACTAGTTAAGCACCTATTTCTTCACATCCTCCTCCTTGCTACCAGTTAGGGTTGGATTCCCTTTTAGGCTTTGTGGTTGAGTTAGAGGAGTAGATTTGAGCTTTAGGCCTTGATTATAGGTCGATTGTATTTATGAGCCTTGTTTGTATGCTCTAGAGGGAATGGTGCTTGTGGAGTCATTATTGTATGTGATTATGCATATTGTTTAGGTGCTGGTGATGACATGCATTGCATTGGATCATTATTTTCTCACGGATGTAGTCGAACTCGGTGCATGAATTGGTTCTAGCATTGATTTGAGAAAGCTAGGTTGTAACCTATTTTATTATACTAATTTTCGAATGGGGGTCGTACTACCTTTATTACTACTATTTTTAGTGGACTGAAGGCATCGAAAATGCGCTTATTTTATTGTACTGATTCGAGGCATCGAGGATGCTCTCATTTTATTATACTAATTTGAGGCATCGAGGATGCACTCATGTTACATATTGAGATAAGACTGCTTTAGTAGAGGATAAGTAGACATCTTGGGCAACACATATAGCTTCTTTGTTGACCAAATAATCAGCACAATACACTCCTAACTCCCGAAGGTTCTTCAAGAAGAGAGAAGCTCCCGTCTTCATCAAATATAGATAGAGAGAGATAATGAGACAGAGAGAGAGCCACAGCCAGCCATGGCAGCTCCACCAAGCACGGCCAACCATGGCAGCTCCACCAAGCACGTCCAACTCTTCTATTTTCCTTATACCATTAAATCCCTGAAGTGTTCTACATATTTACCATTATATTTTAATTGAAGGAGAAACCACAAACATGCCATGGATGCTCTTAAAAGCTCACGGCCATGGCTGACCATGGAGATCTCTAAGCTTGGTGATAAAAATTAGTTTTCTTCAAGTATTCCAACTAATTGGAAGGTCTATAGTAACGTGAAGCAGCCATTGGAGCAACCAAAAATATTTATCTTTTTAATTCACAAATTTCAGCAAATTAAGGAGTCAAGGTATTAAGGTAAGAGTTGATCATTTTATATATATTTTAGGGTGAGTTTGGATGTGTTGTGAGTGTATAAACATGAATTGGATGTATGAAATCATCTGTGTTGATGCTGAAATATTGATGAAGCCATGGGGCTGTTTTATGTAAAAATGGTGAATTGATTTTTCTTAGTATTTTGATTGTTATTATCATGGATTTTATAATGAGAATGAAGGTATTTAATGGTTAAAGTTGAAGTTAAATTGGTTTTGGACTGTTATAAGGATTATAGTGATAATAATGTAGTTTACTTGCATATGAATTGGTGATATAGTTGTCTTGTGACTATTGTTATGTCTCACGAAAATTAGATGAAAAGATAGTACGAGATAAGGTGTAAAAATCGTATGTGGTTTTCTTGGTATGTTCACAAGTATTCGCAAGGTTTTCGAGCATCTTTATGTTGTTAGTTAGGGACTGTTTTGATATGTTGTTGTTGTTCTTGTTGAGTTTGGAAGATTAATGATAGTTAAGGATATATGTTGTGTTGTATGTTGGTTGGGCTGTTGTAGGGTTGTTTCAATGAAAACGTTAAGAGTATGGATCATTGAAGATAACTTGAAGATGTAGTAGTTGTATGTGGATTTGGATTGTTGTCGGATGTTATAAATGTGGGCTACCTTAATCTAGAAATGATGTTATAATGAAGAGATTAATTTATATTAAATGGAATTGGAAGTAAGAAAACTCCATAATTAGTGTTGGTGTTGAAATGGACAGAATTGGAGTTGCTTATATTAGATTGGGTTGATTGTTGTTATTGCTATTATTGTTGTGGATTATGTGTTAAAGGTGATGGGATTGTATATGTTAATGTTAAATCTCTGTTTGGGCCATGTTGGGGCTGTTCTAATTTAAAAGTGGTGGATAAATTTTGATTAATGTGGTGGTTGTTATTATGGCTGATTATATAATGAAAATGAAAGAATTTGATATGTCAAGTTGGAGTTGTAATTGTTCTAAGGGTTGGTTGTAACGTGTGGCTGCTTGTGTTGAATTGAAGGATTAAGTGTAGTTACAATTATTCATTGTATGGATATAATTGTTGGGCTGTTATAAAATATTTTGGTAGAGTGTGATGGCTCAACCTATTAGGAGTAATTCGATAGCATCGTAGTCATCATGTTGATAATTAACGAAAGTCAAATGTTATATGGGCTATTCAGAGTATTCTTGAATTTCTTCTTGGCTAGTATTAACATGGCATTTGAACGTGTGGTTGTTGATGTTGCTTAATGATTGTATGGCTTCTTGGGAGGTGTGGAGAGTGAGCGATATAGGGGAGGTGCTGCCCAATTTTCTAGAAATGACTTACTAATGATAAAGTACATTTTATGCCTTTCCATAACTTAACTTACCTCCCCTTCTTCAAACTTCGATTCATATTTTTTGACCGAAGCTACTATCCTAAAATAAGAAACTCCGTGCTTAACGTCTTAATATAGGTTGAGACGCTATTGGGTAGCATATATGTGTTGTGTGCAAATAAATGCTAAAGGTATGTAAAGCTAACCTTTGTTTCTTTTGGCATGATCCATATGAAATAAACAGACAACGAATATATAAATTCCAAAGAAGCTCTTATTCTTAGATACACTAGGATGGCTAATGTTCTTGATTTTTTCAGAAATTATATCATTGTGTCTTGATACATGTGTATGATTCCAGCCATCCATTTTGGTATAATTCATATTTTAGTATAATTCATATTTGGTATAATTCATAATGACATTTGAAGGGTACTTGAGATGACTACTGTCTTGATTTTCAAATGATGGTTTATTTTGATTATTCTATTGAGTCTCAGATGATGATCTAATTATATATGGTTGCTCATGATATTCTACTCGTGCATACCATTATTGTATTATTCACTGAGTCCCAAGCCGGATATGTTATCGTGCATAGTATCATTGCATTATTTATCGAGTCTCATGATAGGTCGGGTATGATATACATGTACACGACTTTATTGACCGAGTCCCTTACTAGAGGTCTGGGTATGGTATATGATGATATGATGATATGATGATGGCACCGAGTCCCATAATGGGCCAGGTACAGTATATGATAATGATATGCATGAGTTTGTTTCGTAAGGCAGAGGTATAGTAATTTCTTAATTATATTTCAGATGTGATCTCCTTTATGATATTTTATGCTTTATATACTCAGTACATATTATGTATTGACCCCCTCTCTTCGAGGGGCTGCATTTCATGCTCGTAGGTACATATACTCATTTTGGGAATCCGCCAGCTTAGGATTTCCACTCAGTTATTTTGCGTGCTCTATTGTCCCGGAACTTAGATTTTTGGTACCGATCCTTTTGATGTATATATTTGTTATCTAGGGGTACGACGGGGCCTTGTCCCGTCATATACTACTGGTAATACTCTTAGAGTTCTATAGATATGTATGGGTGTATATAGGTGTTATCCAGCTGTACTAGTATGAATTATGTTTGGAACATTCCCATTCGTAGTGATAGCCTTGTTGGCTTATGTATGTACATGTATATTTTGGAATGTGGTGTGTAGTGATAGCCCACACGTTATGACAACCTTGTCAGTTTACGTACTATGTTATCTTTTAATGAATGTGACTTCTTAGTAGACAATTGATTTTGGTATATATGTATACATATGTGATAATTTTGAGACGACGTTCTGCCTATATAAGTCTCATATCATGTTTAGTTGCTGATTGATTATAGATAACATGTGTGTATACGAGTGTCCAGTTTGGGCACTTGTCACAGCCCATGGGGTTGGGTCGTGACAGTATATAGGAGCATTCCCGATCCCCATGGCGATCCTATAGAGGTACATGGGTCCTACTTCCTGGCCGGGACTGGAAGTAGGTGTATAAATCTTGGTATGGGGCACTTGGCACAGATGGTACTACTAATTTTACTTGGCACAGATGGTACTGCATTACTTTCATGCATATATGCATTGCCTATCACCAGCATAGTTATTTGTACTTGTCGGTAGTATGGGATGCCGTACGGGTTTACCTATTTGTGAGTGAACTTCCTAGGCACACAGGGGCTCGGGAGCTATTGACTTACTATTTGCAAATTTGAGGCGGTATAAAAGGTGGTCTCTTGTTTGAAGGTTTCTACTTTCCTTGTTCTTATTTATCTATCTTCTGTGTTGGAATTTAGTTGATACGGTCTTTTAGGCCGTTATGTGGTATCTGTGCTTACTTCTGTTAGTAGGTTGTCATTTAGTTGTCTCTGCTTCATAGTGTGTTGTCGTGTTTAGGTCTTGAGCTAGCGCCACCAGATACGTCCTTGTTTCCTTGATTATTTCCTATCTTCTCCCTTATATTAGATGTGCTTATTGCAGGCTTTTGTATTATTGTTGTTAGTTACTTGTGATATATACTCCATGCTTACATGTTCCTTATACTTGCTTCATTTTTGGAGCTCAGTCGGCCGATGCCTACTGAGTGCCACTTGTTGGTACTCATACTACACTTTTGCACATTGCAGATCATAATACAGGTTTTCACTACTGATTTAGATATCGTGCGGAGCAGCTCTTGAATTTTGGAGACTTGGGTGAGCTCTTGGAGTTCGGAGTTGCCTATCTCCCTCTGTTTTGGCCTGGACTAGTCTTTATTTTGTATTCGGAGACAGTTTGTATCACTATTATTATCATTGTATCTGTATAAGCCTTGTATTCCTTATTTAGTTTAGTAGCTCGATTACCGACTGATACTAGGTCTTGGGGGTCATCTTGTTGTACTTTTATTATTCTTTTTTTCTTCCGCTTGTGATGGTCTATGGCCTATGGTTCCGGACTATCGAGTTTAGGCTTACCTACTGGTGGATTGATAGTAGGTGCAATCATGCCCTGAGAAATGGGGTCGTAAAACATAAGTTTTTTTCATAATTAAATTAGAAAAGTATTTCTTTTCTCTTAGAATAGTGTGAGTTGTAGCACTATTAAGAAAACACTTATCTCCAATACTCATTTTGGATTCAGTTGAAGATTGAGAAATTTTATTTATCTTCATAAAATAAAAACACATCATAAGAACTATGAAAAAAATCATTAACATTGTAAGAAAATTTAAGTGTTTTTTTCTGAATATAAAAACAACTTAAGAAAAATCATAACAATTAAAAAACACATAAATAAAATAACAACATAATTATAAAACACATAAATAAAATAACAACATAATTATTTTCCCTAATAAAATGATCAAACTTTAGTTTTGATCACCAAATAATTCTTCAACATCCACAAAGCCAAATGTGCTTCAATATTGTCATCATATTTTTGTGAAGGCCCTGTCTCAGCATCATTTTTATAAGTCAAATGTGACTTCACCCGAGCACTAGAAGAAGAGACACCATTTTTATTTCTTTTTTAAAGGAATTTTTGATAAAGCCTAACAAAATGTTCAGGCGCTAGGCATTCATTCTTCCAATGGTCTTTCATACCACAACGATGATAATTGCCTCTTGAAGAATTACTTTGAGAACCCATATTGTTCTCTCTTTTGTGGTGACCACCACCACGATGATTATTATGTCATCACTGCCATTGTCATGTCCACGCACATTATTATGGCTCTGATTTTCATTTTGTCTTCTTTTAAACTAGCCATGTGCTTCTATCTGATTTGCTTTCGGTAATGGAGCAGTTCCTGTGTGATGTGTTTCATGCTTTTTTAACAAAAAAGCATTATGTTGCTCAACCACAAGAAGGCATGAGATCAACTCAGAATGCTTTTTAAATCCCTTTGACAATATTGCTATTGTAATACAAATTTGAAACATGAAAAGTTGTAAAAGTCTTTCCCAACATATCCTCATCTTTTATATCTTATCCACAAAATTTTAATTGGGAAGTAATTTTGTATACAACAGAGTTGTATTCATATAGATTTTTAAAATCTTGTAACTTTAAATGGTTTCACTCAGAACAAGCCTTTGGCAATACTGTTGGCTTAAGGTGGTCATACCTCGGTCCACAATTCAAGAGGATCTCTCACGGTTAGATATTCAACCTTCAATCCTTCATTCAGATGATGACGAAAGAAAAGCATGAACTTTGTTCTATCCTGACTCAACACTGTATTACCCTCGGTAATAGTTGCACTTTAGTGTCTAGGTGAATTTTAGCATCGAGAACTCATGAAAGGTAATTCTTTCTAAAAATATCAAGTGCCACGAATTCAAGCTTTGATAAATTCGAAATGATAAAACTATAATAATAACATTAGACTAAAATATTAGCGAGTATGTCATGACCCAAAACAAGGTGTGATTGAGCTCTCCTTAACCCAAAGGGACGAGTCAACCTAAAACCCAAGGAAAAGTAAATGCGGAAGTAATTAAGACAGTACAAGATAAAACTTAAACAAAACGGATAAATATACTCAAAATTTCTCATGATTGGTTGTCACGTTTATAAGCCGCTATATAATACATAATATGCGAAAAGAAATACAGTTTCAAATGTCTTTGTCTCCAAACAGGACTAAAACATAGAAAGAGCAAAAGGTGCCCGTAGGAAGGGTGCAACAGCTACCTCAACAACTAAAGATAGAAGCCTGAAATGTGGTAGGAATGTAAGGAATCACGCGGGTCCGGACTCATAACCTACACAAGTGTAGAAGAAAGGAGTGAGTACCAAGAAAAATGGTACTTAGCAAGAGGACTACTAAGACTACGTAAAGCTAAATAGAACACAGGTACTCCTGTCATCCCAACGGAACCTCCTCAACTACAACCTGTATATAAATCAACCCAAACTAACAATTCGTGTATCATATAGTACTCAACTAATAATAGCTCAATACCATCTCAAACAAATCATATACAAATCAAGTGTATCAATCACATGACGCACCAAGGGGGAAATACAGTTCAGAGATTGAAAAATATGTGCAATGCAATGCAAGTGAGTTGATAAATAAGATAATGCATTTCTATTCTGCGGATACATATTTGTTGAATCTCAGTACAAAATCCATGAAGGACATTTCTATCCATGTATTCTTCTACGGAGCCTGTGGCTGGTCCCCTCATATAGAACCCGCCATGGAGCGTGTTGGCTCTTCATATAGAACCTGCCACCAAGCGTGTGGCTCGATCCCTATTTCTCATCATTTCCAGCCTCATCACATAATATAAGAATTAGTGCAAATAGTCAATGTCCACACAAATATGAGAATATAATGATTACAATAACAACATGTAATTTATAACAAGATAATCACGTCATATATCCGCAATGTACCAAAGTCATCATTACATCAATCACATATACAAATAATCAAATGCCATTTTATTTTTCCTTCCTTCATTATTAAGATTAACAAAAGTGAGCATGTAACCCGAAACAATTTCCATTACTCTCCAACACATATAACGAGAAGCATAAGATTCTACATGGTTTAATGATGGTTTAGAATTTCACTTGCCTCAATTTAATCACAAACTATCCCAAAACTTAGGAATTCCCCTTTCGTCGAATCTCCGAAATAAAAAAAACTATTCAAATATAAATTTCTAATAAGAATATGAACACAATGACATTCAAATCATTAATTTTGGAAATTAGGCCAAAATCGACCCAAAAACACAATTTTAGAAATGAAGGGGTAAATCTACAAATTTTTATATGAAAACGTTCTTCTAGGTATTAAAAATCTATTAGCAAAATCCATTTCAAAATAAAGTTAAAATCTGTACATAATCACCAATTTACGAAAACTTGAGTTCTTAAAAAACAATCCCAAAAATTTGAAGTTCAAAATCAAGAATTAATGGTCAAAATCATGATATTATCAATGGGTAATGAAGATTATAGGTTAAAATGAAGTCTCTCAAAAAATCACCATAAAATTGTCCCTCCCGAGCTTCCAATGTTTAAAACTAGGTCATTTTTTATCTTTTAGGAATTAACTAAACTGCCAGGTGCACATCTCTCCGCGATCGCAAAGGTTGATCCTTGAGATCCTTCGTGAACGCGTATCTTCTTCTGAAAACGCAGAGGTTAGGACTCTACACCCTTCGCGAATGCGTCTAGACTTCTGCGAACGCGGAGGTCTACATGCTAACCCTCCACGATTGCAATAAAGCTCTCCGTGAACGCGAAAAAGGGTGCACTAGTGTCACAACCCAAGCCTAGGGCCTAGATATGACATGGCGAATGAGCAACGCAGAATTATCTCAAACAAGCCTCTTAATATTCTTTTAGCCTTTCATAGGTAATGACAATAAATAAACAAGCAGAAATTATAATAGTAAATCTTCAACTTACATATGTCCAACAATACCTAACTTTTCGATTTAATGAGGCTAAGACAGGTCCCTAGCTCACCCTCAATCATAATAGAAAAAAATTTCATAGTAAATATCTAATCATAAGATAGAAAGATAAAAAAGTATTGTTCCTGAAATATGGGAACTCACCAAAAGTAGTCTTCAAATAAAATCTCAACTAGCCATGTAGAAGAGAACGAGGAGGTGTACCGATCCTTACATGGTGATATCATATAGGCAAAAGAGTATGCGTTAGTACTTTGAATGTACTAAGTATGTAAGCATGCATGAACATTGAGGAAATAATAAAACATTTATGTAATATGTAACATAATGCAATGCATGCATAATCAATCATATAGACATCCTTTAAAATATTCCTTTTGTGGGAAAATGACCATAATCGATATTTAAGACCATGTGAGCTATTACATGGAATCCAACATAACTCCCTACGTTGGCCGGAGAGACTACTTGTCAGGTAGAACTCCGTTAACTTCATTCATTTCTTTAACTTTAACAGTTTTCATGGATCCATTAGCCTAAGCCTACAAGGGCTCCTATGTTGGGACATAGTTAATGAGACAAGGGGTTGATACTAGGATTCCCTTATCGAATCCCACCTCAATGACCCATTCGGTGCTAAGTCAATTCCACAGAATAGATTAATACTTCAAAATAGTCATAAGCATATATCTTCAGAATTTAAAACATAATATTTGGTAGAATAACTCATTAAAATATTCGGTGATTTAACTATGAAAGAATTATCGTTATAGCATAAAGAATCATCATTCATAGCATTTCATCATTCTTTTATTTTATATGACTCCCTTTTTATCATAGACATTGATTTCATAAATATTTATTTGGAGTCAAAGTTTTTAAGTCAAACTTCATTTAAAACATAGTAAAACTAGGTGGGTTCAAATCATTTCAACTTGCAAACATGTATGTAAATGAATATGCATAAATACTTTGAAATCCATTAATTAAAAATTATGCTTTAAACAACCCCACTATGAATTTCAAGAATCTTTAAATAGAGAACTTACTTGCAATCCATCAATTCATACATATGAAATCATGTTGCATCAAAATAGATTAATAATTATTAGTTTAACCATGATTCATGCTATTAAGTAAAAATAAGAATTACCTATAAGAAAATATTACTTGAAATCAAGAGATTTAGTTGAAAGAGTTTTGAATTACATGGGTGGAAAAATTCATGGATAAACACCCACACAACTTAGAGTAAAGCTTAAAGAAAATAAACATAATTTATCATATAATCAAAATACTTTAGACATGAGAGTGGAAGGAATACTCTCATTGAAGCCTTACATACTTGAAATCCGAAGCGTTACTCAAAATCTAAGGAGTTAATAAAAACTCTTGAATCCTAACATTTTCTCCTCGTTGGAGCATTTTGTGTGCTACCCAGAGTATATGATTCACTGAAATAGTATTTCTACACTATTTAGAACTAAAACTATATTTTGAAAATGAGTAAAGGAGTGTATAGAGAGAAGAGTTGCTTGAGAAAACTTGATGAACAAAATAATGAAATAATGTGGATATTTATAGGTATGAAGAAGGAACCTAAAATAATTAAAATAATTATAAAGTAAAATTTAAAAATTTAATGGAAAATTGTGATGTCATGGGTGATGTCAAATGGATCTAGATCTTTCCATGGTTGGTGAGATGAACCTTCTTTTAATGGAATACCCTTTTTCGGAGCTGCGTTTAAAAAAGATAACTTCCTCGTTAGGATTTGGTATCTTCATATGAATTGTTTCTCTAGAAGTCTACTTTCATTTCGTTCAAGAATCAACCGATTTGGAGCATCTTACAGTGAGATATGATTTTTCTTTTACAAATACTCCATTTCGTCACACCACCATATCTTGCAACAATTAATTTATTTGACCTACTTAACCTCCAAAACTTAAAATATGGTCCACAAAAGTTATAGGTAATGATGTTCGGGTTATTCGGAAATTTAAATCATCTAATTTGGACCATCCTATTAAAATTTATGCCCAAAATACAGAAGTGATATCATTTTCATCGAGAATTGAAACATCATATATAACGTTTTTAGGGGTGTTACAACCAGAACTCAGACACAACACTCACTTAAACACAAAATTCACTGATTGGCATCTCAAAATTTGTTCAAAACCCCGTGCACACAAACCATACATGTTACCCTACTAAATTTGACGTTCCAAAATCAATAGAATTATCAAAGTTTGAATTCGAGGTGTTTTTGACTCGAAAGCTGATTAGTCAAAATCTAACTTTAGACTCAAAAACACCAAATCAAGCTTGGGACATTCGAAAATTCAACTAACATTGCTAATAGCCATAAAATCATCTTTCGAATTCAACAAAATCGTCGAAAATTCATTTCGAGCATCCAATTTTTAAATATTGATCAAAGTCAACTCTTAGTCTAAATTTCTTCAATCTTTCAACTGAAGACCTCAATTCCAAGATATGACTCCAAAAATGAAACTGACAACTCTCCTATACCAAATTACATATTCTAGAGCTGATGAAACTGATGAAATCCTATTTCGAGACTCGTAGCTTCGATTGGTACCAAAAACTACTTTTGAACAACTTAAACTTTCAAAACTGAAAAAAACTTCAAAAATTCTTAATTTTTCAAAGAACTTACATAACCAACTCAAAACACTGATCAAATATGACTCAGAGGAATTACCAAGAGGGTTAAAATAGTCATTTTATAAAAAAAATCAAAAATGAACTTCAGGTTCATTACAGAGTGAATAAATAATTTATTCATATTAAGAAAGTAAATTCTTATATATTTATAAGTGAAATTGTTAGATAAAATCTTTTCATTAAAAAATAATCAACAATAAAAATAATTCACTAATTCCAATGAAAACATAAAACACTAGGAATAGTTGTCCATTTTTTTCACAATAGAGTGACCTTTTTTCTTTGTAAAACCGACAAAAACATCATCACTTTATAATACCAATATTGTTAGCCTTTTTTCATTCAACTATATACGAGTTAAATAAAAGGGAAAGTAGAAAAAGTGTAGCCACAATTTGATAATTTTAACATTAGATTGAAAAGGGATACCTCACAAGAAATGTTGTTCAATCTTGTGTTATGCCCCAAGTCAACACCCTAGGCTTGGCCAGCACTCATAAACCATAGTTGGTTCCCAAACAAACCCTTGGCCTGGATAACTCGCTAAGCGGAAGGCTTTAACTTATGAAAGTACTTAGATGGGCACAATAAGTGTAAATGAACTTGGTAATCTCAGTTTAAAACTCAAAACTCAAATATATCTATAGAAGACAAAACTTAATATTTTCAAAGCATACTCAAATGAATAAACTAAACACTGTCTGACTAGTCTGTGAAGCCTCTAAATCTGACTCTGAAATGGATACCGGGTCAGGCCCATGACAACCTCAAATTGATAAATACATGACTGAAATTAAAAACTCAAGAGTGCGTTTATCTGAATTTTAGGCTTAGCTTGACCATTTATCTACGGATGGAAAACGGTACTAATATTCACCTTTGAACCCGATGCTTTCTAAAATAACTTCCAAATTGTGCAGTGAACTGAGTACCTCTATCTAAGATGATAAACAAGAGAACTCCATGCAATTTGACTATCTCTCTAATGTACAACCTTGCATAATCATCTGCTGAATCTATAATCTTAACAAGGAAGAAGTGAGCTGATTTGGTCATTCTATCTACAATCACCCAAATTGAATTATGTGGTATATGAGACCGTGGTAAACTTGAAATGAATTCTATATTAATCATCTCCCACTTCCATTCTGTCAACTTTAGGATTCACCAAAAGACATTTGATGCTCGACTTTGACATGTTGGCAGTTCGGGCACTTCGAAATAAATACAGATATATCTCTCTTCATATCATTCCACCAATAGACTTTTCTCAAGTCATGGTACTTCTTTGAAGAGCCTGGATGAATTAAATATATAGATCTATGGGCCTCTGCCATTATTCTGTCTCGAAGACCATCAACACTTGGAATGCACAATCTACCATGATACCTCAACATTCCATCTCCTCCTTTGGAAAAGACATCACATTCTGCTTATGAACATCTTCTTTCAATTAAAGGAGAATAGCATCTTGGTCTTGCTTTTACTTCACCTCAATAACTAGTGAAGACTCACCCCCATTCTGAACAATAAAATCATCCTCATTAGAGTCCACAAAACGAATATCCAAATGTGTAAATCTATGCACTTCCTTGGCCAACTCTTTTTTCTCTTCCTCAGTATGAGCATTACTTCCCATGGATAACCTGCTAAGAGCATCATTGACAACATTAGCTTTACCTGGATGGTAAGATAATACTCATGTCATAATCTTTAAGAAACTCAAGCCATCTCCTCTTCCTCACGTTCAACTCTTTCTGACTAAATACATATTGCTATCTCTTTTGATCAGTCAACACATCTACATGCATATCATAAAGATAATGACGCCAAATTTTAAGAGCAAACACTGCCGCTATCAACTCTAAATCATGAGTCGGATAATTTCTCTAGATGATCTTAAGTTGTCTGGAGGCATAAGCTATGATTTTGCCTTTTTGCATTAAACCATATCCCAATCCAACTCTGGACGTATCACAATATATAACGAAACCATATGTTCCCTCGAGTAGGAAAAAACTGGAGCAATAGTTAATCATGTTTTCAACTATTGAAAGCTCTTCTCACAAATATTGATCCATTGAAACTTAGTATTCTTCTGAGTCAACTTAGTCAATGGCGATGATATGGAAGAAAATCCCTTAACAAACCTCCTATAGTAACTAGTCAAACTCAAGAAACTTCTTATATCAGTCGAGGATGTGGGTTTGGGCCAGTTCTTAACAACTTTAATTTTCTGTGAATCTACTCGACTACCATCACCAAAAATAATATGGCCTAAGAATGCCATAGATGCTAGACAAAATTCACATATTGAAAACTTAACATATAACTCATTTTACTTAAGTGTTTGGAGAATAATTCTGAGATGGTTGGCATGGTCCTCCTCACTCCTCGAACAGATTAGAATGTCATCGATAAAAAAATAACAAACATGTCTAAGTACTATTTGAACACTCTATTCATGAGGTACATAAATATTGCAGGAGCATTAGTCAAGCATAAGAACATAACTAAGAACTCATAATGACCATATTTGGTTCTGAAGGTTGTCTTCAGAATGTCACTTTCTCTCACTTTTAATGGATGATAGCCTGATCTGAGGTCTATCTTAGAGAAAGGAGTAGAACCCTAAAGTTGGTTGAAAAGATCATCGGTTCTAGGAATAGGGTACTCATTCTTTATATTAACCTTATTCAACTGACGATAGTCAATGCACATCCTTAAAGAACAATCTTTCTTTTGCAAGAATAAGACAGGAGCGCCCCAAGGCGAGACACTTTGCCTTATGAATCATTTATCTAGGAGATCTTTCAACTGCTCTTTTAGCTCTTTTAACTCTATGGGAGCCATTATATATGGTGGAGTAGAAATAGGCTAAGTATAGGGAATGTAGGACCCTAAAGTTGGAAATTCGAAAAAATACAGTTTAAAGGATATTCCTTGAAAATCTCAGCTATTTTGGCACTAAATAGGTTTCATAAAGACCTTAACTGGACGTGTAGTGGACTGAGGACCATGGATAGCCACCAAGGTCCAGCACTAGTAGATGAGAAATTTGGGGAAAAGGATTACAGAGGGCACTACAGCCCGTGGTGCAAACCACAGATTGTGTAGTCATCCGTGAACCCGATCCGCCATGGCCCCAAGTTTGAGTAATAACCACTAGAGGGTCCAGACCCATATTGATGTACACGGACCATGAAGAGGTCCATGGAACCTAACCCTCACAACCTTTTGGTTCATTCAACTTCAAGTGGGGCTTCACTGCTTGTCATGAACTTCACAGACTATAGTGGCCTCCGTGGAAGTCTACCCCTCTAGTATGAGTTCCCCTTCAAGACCATAACCCTCACCAAGAACCAAGGTAACTTTCATGGGTCGTGATGACCTCCTGTCATGAGGTCCCGATCAGTTAAGTTATTGGTGTGTTTTGGTCTTTTCTCTATTATTTCATTAATATATTTGACCCATTTTTGGGGCTAAGTCCTATTCTATTAACTACCCCAAACCCTTCTAACTCTCTCATTCTCACCCTAATACCCAAATGACAAAATCTTCTCTCTAAATGTTCTCCCAATATCTTTTTCTTCCTTAAGCAAAGAATTTCAAGCTAAAGTCTCCAATTAAAGTGTGAGACTCTTTTTAGAAGTTCGATAAGAGTTACTGACTTACTCCGCTCAATCAGTCTATAACCAACAAAATCTCTCTCATTTAACGATTTCTATATGTGATGGAATAATTGAAGAAAGATTTGCAAGGCCTATTTCTTTGACTGTCCAAACTCTCATTCTAAGGATGCCCAGGTTGAATGACTTGATTCTGATCTTTTCTAGTTCGGTACTCAGTTTTACTCTTTTCTGCAGAAAGAAGCGAAAAGTCATTCATGGTAAGTTCTTTCTAGATTTTTTTGAAAGAGATAGACAGAGAGAGTCTACGATAAGATAGTCCTGACCCAAAAAGAGATAGCGAGAGAGGCCTTCTATAGTCTAAGGTATATTGGAGTTTATCCATGGATCCTTTCATCCATAAAGTCCCAAGGTTTTTCTCAAAATTCTCTTTATGAATTCTTCTTCTAAACCCTAAATTTTCATGAAATTGCATTGGGCCATCTTAATTATAATTTATTTTATTATTATTGATTAAATTATGCATAATTCAAGCAACATTGCATGATTTCAAGTTGATTTTCATGGACACATGCTATATGCTATTTTTAAGGATTTATGATCATGTTTTATAAATTAATTTCTATGAATGATCTACGAATATTTATCAAGACTTAGGAATGACTCATGAAAGTAATGAATAATGATGAACTATGATTTCAATGATGTTTCAAGCAAAGTATAAAGGTTGTGATGGATTTTCCTCACATACTCATGTTAAAGATGGTGAATGATTTTCTCATCAATTCATGGGTTCTTATGAATTAATCATGTTAATGAGCTACTCTTATCATTATTTTATGATGAGGATTGGTATATATTATTTTCTTTCCTAATAATATTAATGACTATGATTTATGATTTTTCATTGGGATAATGACTAAGTACCGAGAGGACTTTAAGGTGGGGTTTAGTTCGGATGATCAAGTAGCGACCCAAGGAATCCTAGTAGCAACCTTTAGTCCCTAACTGTGTTGCCTGCGTAGTTTTTTTTGCCAATATTATTAGCTAGTGGATGCACAAATAACTCAATGTTAAAGAAAGGTTCTCAGAGAGTCTACCTTAGCAG
The DNA here is from genome assembly GCF_947179165.1 of Solanum dulcamara. Lineage (NCBI taxonomy): Eukaryota > Viridiplantae > Streptophyta > Magnoliopsida > Solanales > Solanaceae > Solanum > Solanum dulcamara. The sequence goes on from NC_077245.1 coordinate 25,001,656, forward strand.
AGTGGCCTCTCTCTTTTCGATGGGGGAGTTATATCAGATTCTATGTTATAGCTCGCATGGTCTTATATGTCAGTTAAAGATCCTATCCTACACAAAGGTTTATGATATGATAAAGCTGCCTCATGATGTTTATGATGCATTGACCATATGATTATGATATAATTTTTAAATGCTTTTCAAATTTTACTCATGTTTTAACATATTGTTCATGCATCCCATTTTCATATTGATTTATGTCTTACTATAATTGCTCATGCATGCTTCTTACATACTCAGTACAATCCATGTACTAACACATACTTTTGCCTATATCATATTATAATATAGGGACCGACGATTATCGCGCACCTCCCACTTTTTTCTAGAGTTGAGCTTTACTTTCTTATAGTGGTGAGTCCTCATGATTCGAGGATGGTACATTTATCTTTTCATCATTCTTATAACTTTTATCTTTTATCATGGTTGAGCTAGGAGCTTGTATTAGGCCCCCATCTAGACTAGTAGAGGCATGTTGGATATCCATTGAGTCTATGTTGTCCTTCTATTTTGAGCTGAGAATTTACTTCTGCTTTAATGATTTAGTCCTATTACTTTAATTACCGTATGTTTGCTTATGTATGATATGATAAGAGTCGTGGTTGGAGTCCCTCAGAATTCTGATCGTCGTCTCACACCTAGGGCCTAGCTTGGGTCATGACAAACTTTATATTATAGCATAAGGTTTAAGGTGTCCTACGAAGTCTAATATGCCACATCAAGTAGAGTTTTGTTCATCAGTGTGAAGCGCACCATATCTATGACTATGAGGTTATGAGGCATTTAGAAAAAACTTTACTTCTTTCATGATCTTATCGTGCGATGGAGTTGAACTCTAAGTATTTTCCTTCTAACGCTTTCTCTTTGCAATTTCAGAATTATTCCTCCACAAAGATTTTGGTACGAAGGAATGTTTAAGAGGAGAAATAAGCTTCAAATGGCCCCTTCAATGAGCAAGTCTCTCATGCGGAGTTCTAAGCCACTTTCCAAGTTCTTTCCCAAGCCGTAGCTGCTCAAGCAAATAAGGAAGTGATAGCTCCCAAGAACCTAAATATGGGTACAGCGGTTGATCGAGTTCGTGACTTCACCCTAATGAACCCTCTTGAATTTCATGGTTGTAAGGTGAATAAAGATGCATAAGAATTTATTTAGGGAATTGCTAATATTTTATGGATATCATGGGTGTAAGTCCAATGGAGAAAGCAAACTTAGCGGCTTATCAACTTAAAGAGGTTGCACAAGTTTGGTATGACCAATCGAAAAGTGAGAGAGGTGGAGATAATAGCCTCGTTGATTATGAGGAATTCAAGAGTGCTTTCCTTGATCAGTTTTTTCCTTTTGAGTTGAGGGAGGCCAAGTTTAAAGAGTTCATCTATTTGTGCTAAGGTAATATGAGTTTAAGGGAGTACTCCCTCAAGTTCACGAAGTTATCGAAATATACCCCTTTTATGATCGCCGATCCAAGGGCATGTATGGGGAAGTTTGTTTTAGGTGTGTCTGAATTGGTGGTCAAAGAGTTTATAACTACCATGCTAATCAAGGATATCGATATTTTGAGGATCATGACTTATGCCGAACAAGTAGAGGGGAGAAGCTAAATGAGAGATCTAGAAGGGAGTCCAAGAGGCCTAGAATAAATAGTGGTGGATACTCTCATGGAAAGTATGGAAATAGTAGTCTCCCTCAATTTCGTCAAAACTAAAATTCTTTAAACACTCCGGCTCCAAAGTTTGATAAGGATAGGGTGCCCAACCCTAAGATTTTAGGAGGAGTTCCAAGTGGTCAAGTCATTAGTGAGGAAGGAACCATAAGGGAGAATTCTTGGTGGGATCGGATGCATACTATAGGTGTGGTAAGCAGGGTCATCAGGCAAAGGATTCTAGAGGTGGTGGTCGACCCCAGGTCTAGATTCAATCTTAGACTATTGCGGGCCAATCGGATTAGTGTGGTACTACTTCGGGTGGCAGTCTGTGCCAAAACAAATTTTATGCCCTCCAGACTCATCGAGAATTATAGGATTCACCCACCGTAGTGACTGGTATGTTGAATTTTTTTTACTTTGATGTTTATGCATTGTTAGATTCGGGGCTACTCTATTATTTGATACTCCTTATCTTTCTATGAAATTCATTGTTAATCTCGAGATCTTGTTAGAGCCTTTTTTGGTCTAAACTCCTGTTGTTGATTCAGTTGTGGCTAAGAGAATCTATAGAAATTGTCCAGTTTCATTCTTTCATAAAATCACCTTAGTTGACCTAGTAGAACTTGATATGACCGATTTTGATGTTATTCTCGAAATGGATTGGCTTCATGAATGTTCTGCTTCTATATGTTGTCGCACCCGCATGGATAAGTTTCAGTTTCCTAATGAGCCAGTCCTTGACTGGAAAAGTAGTAATTCCATGTTTAAGGGTCAATTTATCTAGTGCATTAAAGCTCGGAAAATGATTTCTAAAGGTTGCATATGTCATCTAGTTCAAGTTAGGGATACAAATTTCGAATCTCCTACTCTTGAATTAGTTTTGGTTGTTAATGAATTTCTGGAAGCTTTCCCCGATGATTTCCCAAGTATCCCTCCTAAAAGGAAAATAGACTTTGGTATCGATCTTATCCTCAATACCCAACTTGTCTCTATTCCTCCTTACCGAATAGCCTTGGAAGAACTGAAAGATTTAAGGGATTAGCTGAAGGATTTGTTGGATAAGGGTTTCATTAGATCGAGTATCTCTCTATGGGGTGCTCCGGGTCCTTTGTTAAGAAGAAGGATGGTTTGCTTTGGATGTGTATTGACTACCGGTAATTGAACAAGGTTACTATTAAGAATAAGTATCTCATTCCAAGAATGGGTGAGTTGTTCGATCAAATTCATAGTGTAAGCTACTTTTCAATGTTCTTTGATCGGGTTATCATCAATTCTGAGTAAGGGAATGTGACATTCTTAAGACGGTCTTTAGAACTCGGTATGATCGCTTTGAATTCTTGGTTATGTCTTTTCGATAAAAAGAATAGACATTAATCATCATCATAAAATAATCATAAGAGTAGTTCATTAACTTGATTGATTCATAAGAATCCATGAGTTGGTGAGAGAATCATTCGCCATCTTTAACAAGAGTGTGTGAGGAAAACCCATCACATCCTTTATACTTTGCTTGAAACATCATTGAAATCATAGTTCATCATTATTCATTACTTTCATGAGTCATTCATAAGCCTTGATAAACATTTGTAGATCATTCATAGAAATTCCTATATAAATCATGATCATAAATCCTTCAAAATAGCATATATCATGGGTCTATGAAAATCAACTTGAAATCATACAATATTTCTTGAATTATGCATAATTTGATAAATAATAATAAAATAAATTATAATTAAGATGGCCTAATGCAATTTCATGAAAATTTAGGGCTTAGAAGAAGAATTCATAAAGAGAATTTTGAAAAGAACTTTGGGACTCAATGGATGAAAGGATCCATGGATGAATTCCCATATAACTTAGACTATAGAAGCCCTAAATTGCACTTTAATTGGAGACTTGAGCTTGAAACCCTTGAAATTCTTTGCTTGAGGAAGAAGAAGACCTTGGGAGAACTTTGAGAGAGAAGATTTTGTGATTTGGGTATTAGGGTGAGAATGAGGGAGTTAGAAGGGTTTGGGATAGTTAATATAATAGGACTTAGCGACCAAAATGGTTCAAATATATTCATGAAACAACAGAGAAAAGACCAAAACACACCAATAACTTAACTGATCGGGACCTCATGATAGGATGTCATCACGACCCGTGAAAGTCACCTTGGTTCGTGGTGAGGGTCGTGGTTTTGAAGAGAAACTCATACTAGAGGGGTAGACTTCCATGGAGGCCACTATATTCTATAAAGGTCATGACGGACAGTGAAGCCCCTCATGAAGTTGAATGACTCAAAAGGTTGTTAGGGTTGGGTTCTATGGACCTCTTCACAGTCCGTGTACATCAATACAGGTCGTGGACCTTCTAGTGGTTATCACTCAAACTTGGGGTCATGGGGGATCGGGTTCATGGATGACTGCATGGTCCGTGGTTCGCACCACGGACCGTAGTGCCCTTTTTAATCCTTTTCCCCAAATTTCTCATCTACCAGTGCTGGACCTTAGTGGCTCTCCTCAGTCCGCAGTCCACTACACGTCCAGTTAAGGGATTCATGAAATCTATCTAGTGCCAAAAAAGCTGAGATTTTCAAGGAATATCCTTTAAACTCTATTTTTTCGAATTTCCAACTTTGGGGTCCTACATTCCCTATACTTAGCCTATTTCTACTCCACCATATATAATGGCTCCCGTAGAGTTAAAAGAGCTAAAAGAGAAGTTGAAAGATCTCCTAGATAAATGATTCATAAGGCAAAGTGTCTCACCTTGGGGTGCTCCTGTCTTATTCGTGCAAAAGAAATATCATGAAGGAACTCAATACCTAAACTAGGAATAGAAGGTAAGAGATGAGGATATTGCGATATCATATCAACTTCAGCTTCTCATGTGGCACCTTCAACTTCTTGGTTCCTCCATAACACCCTAACGAAAGCTATTTTCTTATTCTTCAACCTTCTAATTTGCCAGTCTAGAATCTCAACCGGAACCTCATCATAGGATAGACTCTATTTCACAACAGTGTTGTCCAAAGGCACAATGGAGCTAGGATCACCCCCACATTTTCTCAATAGGGATACATGAAACACCGGGTGCACCGACGCCAACTCACAACACAAATCCAACTCATATGACACCTTGCCAATCTGCCTCAAAATCTAATATGGGACTACATATCGGGGACTAAGCTTTCCTTTCTTTACAAAATGCATCATACCCTTCATAAGTTAAATTTTCAAGTAAACCCAATCATTTTCCTCAAATTCAAGTTCCATTCTCCTCACATCCTAATAGGACTTTTGTCAACTCTAGGCAATCTTCAATCTTTCTCTAATGAGTCTAACATTTTCCATAACCTCATGTATTAACTTAGGTCCAATCAAGGCAACTTCTCCAACTTCAAACCAACCAACAGGGGACCTACATCTCCTACCATATAAGGCCTCAAATGAAGCCATCTGAATACTATAATGGTAGTTATTATTATAGACAAACTCTATCAATGGCAAATGATAATCCCAATTACCCTTGAAATTGATTACATAGGCTCTCAACATGTCTTCTAAGGTCTAAATGGTACGTTCAACTTGACCATCTATCTAAGGGTGAAAAGTGGTGCTAAGCTTAACTTGAGTACCAAGACCCTTTTGAAAAGACCTCCAAAACTGAGATATGAATTGAGTACCTCAGTATGAAATGATGGACAATGGGATACCATGAAGCTTAACCAACTCTTGAACATATAGTCTAGCACAGTCCTCATCTAAATAAGAAGTCTTAACAGGAAGAAAATAAGCTGACCTAGTCATTCGGTCAATAACCACCCAAATCGAATCATGTTGCTTACAGGTACGAGGCAAATCTGTAATGAAGTTTATATTCAAGTCTTCCCACTTCTAAGTAGGAATCTCAATATCTTGAGTTAAACCTCTGGATTTTTGATTCTCAACCTTTACTTGTTCAGAATTAGGAATCTTTCTTCATGTCATTCTATTAATACACTTCCCTCAAATCTATATACATCTTTGTGGAACCCAAATGAATAGAATACGTAAGGCCCCGTGATTCCCCAAACCCTGGGTTGGTTTGGCTATTCTTTTCTATTGAAAAGGAGTCAGCTGTACTATGAGCTTTGAACAATATCATTTTTCTTAATTCATCAACATTGGGAACACACAATCTGCCTTAATGTCACACCATCTCTCTCTTGAGAGAAAGCCTCAATGATTTTTTCGACAACCACTTTCTTCAAGTCAACCAAGGTAGGATCACTATCTTGTTTTGCCTTAACATCTGCTACAAGAGACAATTCAAAATCATTTTGAACAACAATACCGCCATTATTAGAATCAACGAATCGAACACCCAAATGAGCTAGTCTATATGAACATCTTGAACCAATTCCTTTTTTTCATCCTCAATATGGGAAATACTATTCATGGTAAGTATACTAAGAGAATCAGCAACCACATTTGCTTTACTCGAATGGTACAACACACTCATATCATAATCCTTCAACAACCATGCAATCTCTTTTATCGAATATTCAAGTCCTTTTGGTTGAACACATATTGCAAACTCTTATGGTCGGTAAATATATCAACATGGATGTTGACACCCAATTTTGTCTCTTTATTCTCAAAATTAATGTCTTCAGACTTTTTGATCGTTAAAGAGCACACAATATAATTTTTACTCATCTTTTCAGTTTTTTTTAAAAGTTAATAATAATTATCCTTAGATTAGGATTTTTATTAGTTTATTTTATTTATTTTCAATTATTGCTATTTTTTTTAAATAACAATTCATTAGTTTGCATTTTTACATGCCATTGTTATACTTATTCATATTTATTTTAGTATTATTAGCACAATCTAAAAATAATATTGAATCACAAATAAATATTTTATTATGTAGATATTTAATTAGCCCGTGATTTTGGGCCATAGTTTTGAGTCCATAGATGGTGGATCAAATTTTCAGATATATTAATGGACAAAAATGGTCTAAGGGAAAAACCCTGAACATTTTCCTCTATATTTTCTTCAGTCATGCCGCCTCCACACATTTTTTACTCCTCTTCTCCACTTTCTCCCTCACCCTCACGACCCCATTTTCGACCATCCTTCTCCTCCACACAACCCTTTCTCCTTCACCTAGTTTCCAGCAACCACACCTCCAAACAGCTCCACCACCCACGCACAATACAAGCTCCAACTTCATCTCCTTCATCCAGCCACGATAAACCCGACCAAACACAATCAGATCTTCCTCCATGAGCGTCTCCGGAAAAATTAGCAAACTCCAACGAAACATACTTCCAGATCTGTTCGGAAAAGAAACTCTCTGGTGACCCTTTTAATTTTTTATCTCTATATCTATTTGAGTCTATTTTTCATCTTTGTGTTTTTATTATTTCTATCTTAATGTGTTTTCCACTTGTTACTATTTTGGGGTTTGCATTATTTTGATTATCTATTGACTTCCTAAGTTATTTTTGTTGTTAAGTTGCTGCATATTAAGTTGTTCATTATTTTTTCGTTGATTCAATATTGCTTGTAATAATGGTTGTGAGTTTCTGTATGTTCATATTTTTTAATTTGTTGGCAAATTATGTCTTTGTTCCAATGATATTTCTTTCTTTGTTTTAAATTTCTTTTTTTTATTGGTTGATTCATTTGCACAATTAATTGACTTTACTTAATTTTTTATTTCAAACTAAGAACATCATTACTTTCCGGCGAAATCTTTGTTTTCTCTGATGAACACTATTGTTATGGCTTAGTTCTTGAAATGAAGCACACTGATTTTTTGTTGTTTTTGTTTCTTTTTTAGGGTTTCAATTGTTACTACTGTTGTTTGTTTCATTTTAATTTATATACGTTTTGTTTAATTCAATAGAGTTGTTTCTAGCATCGATGTGTTAGTTTCCTTCCATAAATATGGGTTGGTGATTGACAACTTAATTTGGGTCTATTCATATTTTTAATTATTGTTGTCATCGTTTTGTATTGTGTTTGTTAAAACCTGTTTTGTCTTCTTATTAAGTTAGATTTAATTTTGTTTATAGCATTGGGGTACACTCTATTATTCTCATCTACTTTATTGTATTTTATCTTAGTTTGTTTTATTTAATCATTTTGATGTATTAATTTATTGGGGTCAAGTATGTGCACTTTTTTCTAGAATTTAAATGGTGCTACTTGTCATTCAATGATCTTTATGATAAATTATTTTGTGATATTGTTTGTTATATAGATGGTGCATATTATATTTTATTGTTTTTATTTATTATATAGATGGTGTATATTACTTTTTATTGTCTTATTTAATCTTATGTGATTTTATGTCGGAAAACTTAATAAAAGACGAAAATTTTAGTTGAAGTTTATATTATATATTATATTTTGCGCTTCCACTACTGAGTATATTTTTTCCGGTAAAAACCCAATACCAACTTAATTCTGTCCACTATTTTTTTTTATATTTCTTACTGGTAGTTTATAGATATGTTTTACTAATTTTCTTCGTTCCTTTGGTTTGCCTCCACTATAAATGTTTTTTCCTATTATTCTTTATTTCATTATGCTAGGATTATATATTTTTAAATTTATTTCTCACTATTTTGACAATAATTATTGGAAAGTTACAGATTTTGGTGGAAACCACCTGTAAAGTCAAGTTATTTTCTTTTGTTGTTGTATTGTTTTTTTTATGGTATGAATGATCTGGTAGTTATTTTTTTTAGCAACATTGTCATTATGATTTGTTATAGTTTTGCCACTATTCACGGCTTTTGAATATTATTTGGTTACTTTTATTCTTTTGTTATGTTATTAAACTTATTTAAATAGTTAAATTGGCCGATAAAAAAATTACCGTCCATTTTTAAGGCCTTCATGTTCATAAGACTGGTTTTATATTTGAGTTATTATTATTATTATTATTATTTTCAATCATATTTATCTATTACTAACACTTTTACTAAATATCTTTACAGGTATTCAGAGTTTCCTCTCGAAGAAGCTATTCCAATTAAATTAGAATAATATTTTTAATTTGTTATTGTATATTATTGACGTTAGACAACTATTAGACTGTTTTTAATATTATTATTTTATTTTATTATTTATTTATTTAGTTTATACTTGTGCATTAATCCTCCTCAATTTAAAGAAATGAGTTCAGTCGGGACCTACAATTGTGGATTCTAAAGGGTGCTAATACCTTCTCTTCTGAATCACTTGAATCCCTTACCTAGAATCTATTGATTTTGTACACTTTTTTTTAAAAAATAATTAATTGATTTCCTGATGTAATGACCTTGAAGGTCATTTTTAGAATTTTTCACGAAATGACCATTTTGTTGCTCCCTCTAGCAGCCCCGAGTTATTTCTGATTTGTATCGAGTGTTGATTTTGAGAAAATTTTATGAAAACATTGAGTTTTGGAAATTTTGAGTTTTTATAAGCTCTAAGTCACTAAAAGTGGTATTTTAGGTCAACTGGAGATACAAGTCTCAGAATAGAATTTTGTTAATTTCAACAACTCCGGAATGGAGAAATTGGTCTAAGAGAGTTTACGGAATCAGAATTGGAGTGGTAAAGAAGATTTGAGGTCTTGAGTTGAGAATTTGATGAATTTTAGGTCAAGGTTTGACTTTGGTCAATTTTCTAAGTTTTGATATTCAGGATGAAATTTCGACGATTTATTGGATTCATGGGGTGGTTTTTAGTCTAGAAGAAGTGTTAGTAGAATTTTTAGAGGTTCTGATTCAATTTTGGTATTTTGGAGCCTAAGTTAGTTTAGTTGCGACTTTTCTAGTTTCGGGTCAAGGAGACCTCGAATTCAAATTTTGATGGTTCCATTGAGTCCAGAACATCAAAATTAGTGTGGCAGAATATAAAGTCTGTGTGCTTGGGATTCCGAATGAATTTTGAGGATTAATTTCGAGATTTGAAACTTAGAGAAAATAGCTGTGTTATCTAAAATTTAGTGTAGGGACATTTGTTGTTCGCGATCGCGAAGTGTTAGCTGAGTTAGTCATCGCAATCGCTAGGATTTCCCCGCGATCGCGATGGTCAATTAATGAGTTGACCGAAGTTACTCATCACGATCGCGAGGAAGGGTGTCGCGAACACGCTATCTTATTTTTAGCATTGTTGAACTCTAGAAGATCGGCTTAGGTGATTTTGAAGGGGCTATTCGAGGATTTTGGTGTGGGTAAGTGTTCTTGACTTCAATCCTTCATTACCCCGTGATTTTAACTTGATTTTCACTTCAAATTCATGGTTTATAAGCTTCAAAATTGAGGGATTTTATCAAAAACTTTTGATTTTTTAAATTGGTGTTTGAGGTTGATTTTAACTCCAAATTCAAATTGGTTTGTAGTATTAGTTTCTAAATACCTCAAGAACCATTTTTATGTTAAAATTTTCAAATTTCTGTTCGTTTTTCGAAATTAGGTATTTCAGACTGTTCGGGTCAGTTTAGGGCCCATGTTCAAAATATCAAATTGGTTATCATTAGACTCGTAGTCTTATTGAGATTACTTATTTCAATAGATTGATTCGGAACGTCGGCGTAAGGGTAAAGCTTAGATTCAGAGTAGTTTGAGATTGAAATCGAGGCAATTGAATTTCTAAACCTATGTTTAATATTGTAGGATCATGTATTCATGTTTTACATGTTTGGTAGTTAGGGGAAATGATTTGGGGATTAGTTGAGTTATTTGATGTTTAAAACGAACTCTATAATGAATAATGGGGCAATAGATGACAAATGATATGACTTATGCATGTTTTGCTTGATATGAATTGATACTTGACTTGTTGTGAATATTTGAATATACTGTTGTGATATGAGCTATGACTTATTGATATTTTCATTCCATCATTGTATTTTACATGGACATTGCCTATTTGCATTGGTTCCGATACTTTGAGATAAAATTTGATTCGAGGATTATGTCGAAGGAAAATGATACCGACAAGAAATGAATTATGCCGAAGGGAAATAGTTTCGGCGAGAGATGATTTATGCCAAAGGAAAATAGTTCCGGCGGATACACGGTCCATGTTTAGCTTCCATGGGTTCCAGACTGCTAGTTAGTGGATATGTATCATTTAGGACAAACTTGCATCACTATATGTGACATTGCATTGCATTTCATTACATTATACATCTTTTGCTATTTTGGACTGCTTTGCCCCATGATATCCCCTTGATTTGTATTATTGACTGATGAGATCCTATTTGATACTTGAGTTGCACTGTTGTGGAGACTTATATGTATACTGTACTGTGCTGTTAGAACTATTAGATTGGATGATTTCCATACAAGTTGTAATCTAGGGATTGGATGGTATGACAGGAGTACATGTGTCTTATTAGTTAGCTTAGTCTTAGTCATTCGCTTGTTGGGTACCATGTCGATGGTACTCACCCTTGCTATCTACACTTGTATAGGTTCTGAGCCCGGACAGTGATAATTTTTCTCATCTTTCATTTGTGGCTTCCTGAGGTGATTCGAGAGGTAGTTGTTGATGCCGACCATCTTTCCTATTCCTCTTTATCCTTTACTTTGTTCTATTTGAGATACAAAGGTTGATACTTGTATTTATTTTAGTATCTTATATTAGAAGCCTTGTATATGTGACAATCAGTCCGTGAGAGATTTTGTAATGATAAAGATTTTCTGTTTTTGACATTTAAATCACTTGTTTTAAACTGTTTCAGTCTTTACTTTCGCATTTAGTGGGCTAGGGTGACTTGTCCGGTGGAAAAGGGTATGTCCATCACATTTATATTCCGATCGTGACACCTAATTATTCTAAAATTAGGTGGCGACTCCTTAAATTAAACTTTCCCCTTAATTTTTTTTAAAAACAAATAAATTGATTTTAAATGAGTCCCACAACGTTGCTCCTTATTTGAAAAAATAGGGATGTAACAGAATGGCAACTCTGTTGGGGAATAGAAGTTCTAACCATTATGGGTTCATTTTTTTAAATAAAGGAGAATTTTCTTTTATTATATCATATATTGAGCCTTGGATATCTTTTCTTGATTATTTTTATATTGTGTGTGTGTATATATATATATTCCTTACTCATTATTTGTTTAATTATATGTACATTGTCATTGCATCATGATATGATTTCTGCCAAACGACAAATAATTTGCATTAGAAATAAGAGTGGTTACGTGGTTATCTGTGACTTTCTGTTTATAAAAGCATTCTACTTTTTAGAGTAGAAAATAGATAGTTCGTTTGTGGTCGTTCAACGCCGTTTAGAGTGTCCATTCGGTCATCTTTTTTAGAGTGTCCAATTCTTCAAATCTTGGATAATTCTGTTTGAATGAAAAAGTGTTGTCTGTTTATACATTATTTTTGTTTAATGAACTAATACTTTTGTCTTTGAGTTTTTCCTTTTCGTTAGATTTTTTTTTTGAGATGTATGAAAAATTTGCATATTCAAAGGTCAAAAGCAAGACTGTTTCAAGAATTTAGTGACTATTTAGTCAAAAGTTGTGGCTGCTTAGTCAAAAGTTATGGTTGTGTAGTCAAAAGTTATGATTGTTTAGTCAAAAGTTGTGGTTGTTTGTCAAAAATTGTGGTTGTCTAGTCAAAAGTTATGGCTGTTTAGTCAAAAGTTATGGTTGTTTTTCAAAAGTTGTGGTTGTCTAGTCAAAAGTTATGGCTGTTTAGTCAAAAGTTATGGTTGTTTGTCAAAAATTGTGATTGTCTAGTCAAAAGTGTTGGCTGCTTAGTCAAAAATTGTGGTTGTCTAGTCAAAACTCGTGGTTGCTTAGTCAAAAGTTGTGGTGGTTTAATAAAAAAATTGTAGTTGCTTAGTCAAAAGTTGTAGCTGTCTTATAAAAAATTATGGCTTACCTAGTCTATAGGTTGGAACTACGTTTGACCTGATTCCTATTTCAACGATATGCATAGGCACCATAATGGCTCGATCAAATTACCCGTAAGTGTTTTATCTTTTTTACACCGGAAACTTGGGGAAATTTTTCTAAATGATCAAAAAAAATAATAAGAAGACATTTGCTATAAGATTGAATACCGGAGTTTGTTGAAGTTGGAACAGGGGCAAAATTTTTGAGAAAAACCCTCAAAAATTCAACCAAGGCTGCACTCCGACACCAGACTTGCTAGGTGTCACCTTGAGTTTGGGTACATCTTCGTATTTATTTTTGTACATGATGTTATATTTAGTGAATACCTTTAATTTTCTTTATCTTATATTTATTATTATTATTATTATTTAATTTGTTATTATTTTTTTAAAAAAAGAGTTTGTTTAACATTTTTTTAATTGGAGTTGTCCGCCCTTCAATGTGAATCATTGTGTCACGATACGAACTAGGGACCAAGTCAAGACAAGGCGATCAAGGTGAGAGGGACCCCAACCAAGCCATTTTAGCATACATCGCATATATAAGGTAAAGAAACATAGTAAAATAAGCGAAAGTAACAACTCAAAGAAATGGGTCTAAGGGATATAAATACTTAATCGACGCCCAAATGGACTACATCAAATCATCGTCTAAACATGCCTCTAGTATAGTCTTTGATGGGGGCTTAGGACAAGCTCCTAGCTCACCCAAAACAATAGAAGAAAAGTCAAGTAAACAACGAGAATAAAAGTCATGTCCACGATAGAATGAGAACTCACCAACTCCTTGATATCTAAAGAAACTCTAGACATGAAGAGGATGGTCGTGAGTGTCGTCCGTCCCTACATTACAAGACAAGGTAGATAAAATATGCGTTAGTACATGGAAGGTACTAAGTATGTGAGATATGCATGAACAAGTAAAGGACATGAACAATATGTCATAAGATGCATGACCAATCATAATGAACATGAGTAAGGCTTAAAAATATTTGAAAACATATGAAAACTCATGGTCAATGCATATCATAAAACTTTATCGCAAAACTCATAGTTTAACTTCAAACTTGTGTGGGATAAGAACTTTAACCGACATATTAAGACTATGCGAGCTATAACATGAATTCGATGTAACCCTCATCGAGAAGGGAGAGGCTATCTTGCCAGGGTATACTCCGTCATGGTACTCAACTCAACTTAACTTTGCTATATGTGGATCTACTAGCTAGGCCATGAAGGCAATCCTACAAGAGAAATGTAGTTTAGAATTTAGGTTGCTACTATGATTCTCTTGCATAACTAACTGCGTTACCAAATCGTATTCCACCTAGAAGTCCTCTCAATGCTTAGTCAATATCCCAACAAAACTCATATAAACATGATAATAATATAATAGGGAAAGATAATAACTACCTATAAATCCATCTTTATAAAACATATTAGGAGTAGCTCATTAACTTTAGTGATGCATAAGAATCCATAACTTCGGTGAGAATTGTCTTTATCACCATCTTTAAACATGATTGTGTGAGAATTGTACTTATCTCACCATAGTAACTTTCTTTGATCATAATTGGTCATCATCATAACTTCATCATTAAATTATAATCTCAGCTTTAAATAATAAAAACTTTCCTACAAAATCATTGAACTCATAATCAACTTATGAAAATCATCTTTAACTTCATAATCATAACTTGGATATAGGTTTATGCATGGGCATTCATAATTCAAATCAAAATCATGCAATATTTGTAGAAACGTGCTCAGAATAATCATTGATAACAATTTAAAATGAAATTGATACAGCTCAATGCAATTCATCAAAACTAGGGTTATACATCATTGATAATTGAAGGAAACTTTGAGAAAACTTTGAGAATACATGGGTGAAAGAAACCCATGGATCAATCCCCACACACCTTGAGTGAAATCACTTAGAATTGAGAAGAAACCATGAAGAAATCTAAAATCCTAGCTTGAAACTTAGATAGGAATCCTTAAGATAATTGAGTTATTTGCCTTAGAGAATTTTTTTAGACGAATGATTTAGAATGAGGGAAATTTCAAATGATTAGGTAGATGTAGGCTTGAACTTATTCATAATTATGTCTAGGTTCATTGAATCGAACTTGAGAAATAATATAAGTGCCTTTCATTAAAACTAAAATTTGGCCCTACGAGTTCACTTTTACAAATTATTCTCAAGTCTACGACTCGTAGACTTGAGTCGTAGTGCAGTCCTGATGAATTTCCTAAAAAGCAAGCCTCGGGAGTTTCTGTACGAATCAAGTTTATGACTCATCGAAACGAGTATGAGTCGTCAACAAGACTCATCCTGCAGGTTTGAGAAGACCCAAATTTAGAGTCTCTAATCTTTGCATATGAGTCATGTCTATGACCTGTCTTTATGACTATGAGTCATCATGATGAATCATCTTGCAGGTCAGGGAAGCCTTCAAGTTTGGGGCCTCTGAAGTTTTGAGATGATTCATTCTTACGACTCATCAATAGGATGATGACTCATCATGTTGAGTCGTAGAACCTCTCCTGAAGGTAGTTCTGGGTAGACTCTGGCCATTGATATCATGGACTCAATTCTCCGAGGCTTTCTTGGAGAAATATGTACCCCACAGTTTGAAGGAGAGGCTGAAAGATGAAATCACAAAGCTGGTATAGGGATCGATGACAGTCACAGAGTATGAGTCTTGGTTCCATGAGCTATCCATACACATTACCATGATTATGCTGATAAAGTAGGAGTGGGTGCGCCGATTCATTAAAGGGTTGTCTGTTTCTTTGAGGTTGGCTATAGAGCAGATGGTTGCATTAAGCTGTTCATTTTTGCAGATAGTAGATCATAATCGTACTATTAAGAATATACATAGTGAGGCCTATAGAGGCAGCGACAAGAGGCCTCGCTGCTAAGGCAGTTTCAGTGAATGTCTGTCATGTGGTAGGAGTTCTTTTGGCAGAGGCCATCCATATCAGTATCCACCTAGTAGACCGATTCAGGTAGCCTTACAACTTACCGACGATGGATCAATAAGTGCCGGCAGTTAGAGCGGTCAGACTTTAGGTCAGTTTTCTTGGGATTAAATTTCTGGGTATTCAGGATGTGGTGGCCATTCGGGTTTAGCTAGGATATCACAGGGAGGTTCATTCAGGGGGGCCTGCTATGAGTGTGGTGTGATAGGTCATTTTTCCAGGGAGTGTCCTACTATTAGCCATCATAGATGTCAGGGTCAGCAGGTTCAGGCCCCAGGGCCCAGTTCAGCAGCCTAAAAAGGGTGTATATGGTGGCTGAGGTGATTCTCAAGGTACTAGGGGTGAGGCCTACGGAGGCAGCGATAAGAGGCCTCACTGCTAAGGCAGTTTTAGTGAATGCCTGCCATGTGTTAGGAGTTCTTTTGGCAAAGGCCATCTACAACAGTATCCACCTAGTAGGTTGATTCAGGCAGCCTTACAACTTACAGATGGTAGATCAATAGGTGCCGACGGTTAGAGCGGTGAGACATTGGGTCAGTCTTCTCGGGGTTAGATTTCTGGGTATTTAGGCTGTGGTGGCCATTCGAGTTCAACTAGGATATCAGAGGGAGGTTCATTTAGGAGGGCCTTCTATGAGTGTGGTATGATAGGTCCCTTTGCCAGGGAGTGTCCTACAATTAGCTATCGTAGATGCTAGAGTCAGCAAGGTCCACAGGGTCAGCAGGTTCAGGCCCCAGGGCTCAGTTCAACTGCCTACAAAAGGTGTACAAGGTGGCAAAAGTAATTTTCAAGGTACTAGGGGTGGTCCCTAGGCAGGCCGTATAGGTGGTAGAGGTGGACGCAGTCATATGTATGCCTTTTTGGGTAGGCTGAAGGTAGAGACATCGGATGCCGTCATCACAGGTATGATCTCCGTCTCTCATCAGCCTTCCTATGCTTTATTTGATCTAGGGTCTACTTACTCGTATGTGTCTGCTTGTTATGCTACTTGATAGGGTATTTTATGTGAGCCATTTCCTGTGCCTATGTGTGTAGCTACTCTCGTAGGTGATTTTTTAGTTGTGGATCAAATATATCGATTCTGTGTGGTGACTATCTTAGAGTATGATAATATAGCGCACTTGATTGTCCTAAATATGGTAGACTTTGACTTGATTCTAGGAATGGATTGGTTGTCTACTCATCATGCGGTTTTGGATTGCTTCTCCAAGACCGTTACCTTGTGTATGCCTAGTATTCCTCAGGTTGTGTGGGTAGGTGCAGTTAGTCATATACCGTGTCGTGTGATATCCTTCTTCAGGGCTCAACGGTTAGTGGGAAAGAGGTGTTAAGCCTATCTTGCTTATGTCCATGACACTTGTGCTGACACTCCTTCTATTGATTCTATTCTGGTAGTCCAAAAGTTCCCTAATGTATTTCCCACTGATCTACCTGGTCTTCCATTTCGGCATCGATGTTGAGCCGGGTACACAGCCAGTCTCTATTCCACCGTATTAAATGGCTCCAATTGATTTGAGGGAGCTTAAGGTGCAGCTCCAGGACCTCTTGAGTAAGGGGTTTATCAGGCCCAATGTGTCTCCCTAGGGTGCTCCTGTTCTGTTTGTGAAAAAGAAGAATGGTATCTTGCGTATATGTATTGATTACAGGCAGCTGAATAAGGTGACCATCAAGAATAGGTACCCGATGCCGCAGATTGATGGCTTATTTGACCAGCTCCAGGGTGCAACAGTATTCTCTAAGATAGACTTGAGGCCAAGATATCACTAGGTGAGGATTAGGGAGTCAGATATCCCTAAGACTACTTTTAGGACTCGATACGGGCACTATGAGTTCTTAGTCATGTCTTTCGGGTTGACTAATGCCCCGATAGCATTCATGGATTTGATGAACCGTGTGTTCAGGCCCTTTTTGGACTCCTTCATCATTGTATTCATTGATGTCATCCTAGTCTACTCCGGGAGCAGAGAGCAGCATAAGCAGCACCTAAGGATAGTACTTTAGACCTTGAGGGAATAACAATTATATGCCAAATTCACTAAGTGTGAATTCTGGCTGGAGTCTGTGGCACTCCTAGGACACGTGGTGTCTAAGGATGGAATTATGGTAGATCCAACGAAGATAGTGGCAATTCGTTATTGGGCTAGGACCACTTCTCCTATCAAGGTTCGTAGTTTCGTTGATTTGGCAGGATATTACAAATGATTTGTGGAGGGGTTCTTCTCTATTGCAATTCCTTCGGCCAGATTGAATCATAAGAATGTTCATTTTTAAGTGGTCTGATGAGTGTGAGGCAAGCTTCCTGAAGCTCAAGGCCTTATTGACTTCAACTCCGATTCTTATTCTTCTTGTCGAGAACCAGGTATTTACAGTATATTGTGATGCTTCAGGTGTTGGCTTGGGTTGCGTTCTGATGCACCAGGGTAGAGTTATTGCAAATGCTTTCAGGAAGCTAAAGGTGCATGAGCGAAACTACCCCACGCATGATTTAGAGTTGGCAGCGATAGTCTTCAAATTGAAGATTTACAGGCCTTACATGTATGGAGCCCATTGTGAGATCTACACTGAACACCGTAGTCTTCAGTACATATTCAACCAGACCTTAATTTGAGACAATATAGGTAGTTGGAGTTGCTGAAGGACTATCGCATCACTATTCTCTATCACTCGAGCAAGGCAAATGTAGTAGCAGATGCTTTGAGCTGGAAGGCAGTGAGTATGGGGAGTTTGGCATTCTTATCGGTTGAGGAGCAACCTTTAGCTTTGGACATTCAGTCTTGATATTTCTAAGCCGGGCAGGGTACTTGCTTGTGTGGAGGCTAGGTCTTCCTTGATAGAGCAAATTCGGGCATAACAGTTTGAGGACCTACAATTGAGGGTGATTTGTGATAAGGTATGTCACGACCTAACCTCGTAGGCCATGACAAGTGCCCGAGCTGGACACTCGTATACATATCGATTAGACAACATCAAACTAAAACTAGACACAATATGGAGGTTTTGTGAAAATATGACATCATCTCAAAATGTTACATATATATATCATAGTAACCCGTCTCCTAAGGAGTAACAATCAACCAAAATATCATAAAACATAAGCCGACAAGGGTGCCACTACATACATATTCCAAAATAAGTCATGCTAACAAGTCGAACAACATCCATACAGAACCCACACATATGTCTACAAACCTTTAAGAGTATCAACAGTATCATATGACGGGACAGGGCCCCTCTGTACCCTTAGATAAATATATATATACCTCAAAAAAGATCTGTACCAAAAGTCTAGGCTCCAGGACAATGGAGCATCCAAGATAGCTGAATAGAAGTCCTAAGATGGCGGATCACCAAAGCGAATATCTGCACCTGTGGGCATGAAACGCAACAACTCCTCCCCTCTCGAAGAGAGGGGGTCAGTACGACATACGTATTGAGTGTACATAAAATACAATAAGAATGATCATACTAAAGTAGAGATTCCAGGAGGCACATATGGTAATTAATAAATCACAGTACTTGCATCTTATGAAATGAAATCATGCATATCATCATCATATACCGTACCCGGCTCATTATGGGACTCGGTGTCATAATTATATCATCATAATCATATACATATACATATACCATATCCGACCCTCTAGTAAAGGACTCGATGAATAAAGTCGTGTACACGTATACCGTATCTAGCCCGTCATGGGACTCAGTGCCATAATCATATCAGCATAACATCATATTATTATATACCGTATCGGTACCTCTAGTAAGGAACTCGGTGAATAATACAATAACAATATGCATGAATAGGGTATCATTAACAACCATGTACAAATAGATCATCATCTGAGACTTAATAGAATAAGTAGAGTAACTAACACTCGAATGCCTAAAGTATAGAATTTATTGGCCAAGACAGTGTAGTCCGCGACAGGTCCGCATCGCTGACCTGGCCATAAAGAATAAACTAAGCGAAATCAAAAATTCAAGCGCGAGGCAGTATGGTCCGCGACAAGTCCGCATCGCGGACCTTTGACATGTAGTGACCAAAATTGAAGCTTGAATTTAATTTGCGAGGCAGTGTGGTCCGCGACTTTTATACACCATCAACTATCCAATATATAGAGGACTCGAGGGGAAATAGCTCAATCACATTAGGAAATAAATAAGGATCGTGAATTACACTCGGAATTTATGAATAGAATTACCCCAAGCTCATATCATTCATTACTTAAATCTAAGACATGCCAAAAGAAAGAAGGGACATCTTTACATACATTGAACTCTATCTAAATGTCCAACGTCTACTTCTCGAGCTCGTGGGTCTAAAATTAAGATGACATAGGCCACAGTTAGATATCCACATCACTTACTAACTAATCCAAGTACGAATGAAACTTAACAAACCTCAAAATTCCCATTTAGCCAAATACCAATTACAATATCAACAACAATAATACCAACAATTTCATATCAAACTAGAATTAAATCCATCCTTAAGTTACTTCCAAAATAGCCCAATATACATTCAGATGTCAATGCTTGTATTCACTTCTTTATTTCCGTATATCCATAGTATAACAACAACAACCACTATAGACAATCCCCCTATATTCCATCCCACAAAACAGTTCATAACAACCACGAAATAGTCCCCAGAATGTCAATGCAAAACAACCATAAATATCATACCAAACAGCTCCAAAATATATACAATATCTTCATATACTTTATTCTTCCAAATTCAAGAACAACAACTCATCAGCAACATAAAAACCAATATCAAGAATTATTAGCATCATAACTAAGCAAATTTCATCCATTTAATCTACTTAAAATAGCCCCTTAATCCATAAATCTCAACAAAACAACAAACACGTTTATAACGCTGCTTTCTCCGTTCTAATTTGTTAAAACTCTAAATACACTTGTTAACAATGAAAAAGGAACTTTAATATTACCTTAAGTATGCAGAAACCACATTAACACTCTCCTGTTTGGTTGATTTTTAGCTCAAATTGAAGTCAATGCGACGTACAACACTTTTCTCTTCATGAGCTTTGGGATTCAGGGCAGATTTTGGTCGAAATTGATATTTCTCTCTAAATTCTCCTCTCTCTGGAAATTTCTGGATGTTTTGGGTTTGAAAAATGAAGGAAAAAACTTAAAAATCTCCTTAAATGGTGTGGGTATTGGGCTTGACTCGAGTTGGAATCGGGTTGGGTCGAATCCACTGTTCAACTCGACCTTTCATCCTTCAAATATCCATATCTTCTTATGCTGATATCACATTCTGACCCACGACCTATGGTTGTACAACTATTTCAATTATATACAACTCTAATTTTGAGAGTTTTCCCAAATTCCCAAATTCTAAAGGGGTTATGGCCTCCCGAAGTCCCAAAAACGTGACTTAAAAAATAAATTTTTGATGGCTTCCACTTTGATTTGGATCAAGGGTCCTTCTTGAGTTGTGTTTAACTTCACATATATTATCCATATAACTTGTCATTTACAAATAAATCGTGCCATTTTAAAATTCGAAATTAAAAGTCCTTGAATTTATGTCGATTAGCTCACAAATAAACAAATGTACAAAAATACGGAATATAACAAGGTACTTAGTGGAGAGGCTAGGAAGACAACCTTAGATCCGGAGAGCATTTTGAGGATTGAGGGTCGTATCTGTGTTTCTAGAGTTGGAGATTTAGTTAGGCTCATCCTTGAGGAGGCCCATTGTTCCAAATATTCCATTTATCCTGGTGTGGTGAATATGTATCGTGACCTACGGTAGGATTAATGGTGGTGTGGGATGAAGCTGGACATTGCAACTTTGATGTCTAGGTGCTTGAACTGTCAACAGGTTAAGTTCGAGCATCAGAGGCCAAGTGGTTTGACCTAGTGACTACCTATTCCAGAGTGGACGTGGGAGTGGATATCTATAGACTTTATAGTGGGTTTACTGCATACCTCTCGGGGTTTTGATTCTATTTGGGTCATTGTAGATCGATTGACCAAGTTTGCTCATTTCTTACTGATCTATACTATCTACACTTCACAGAGGTTGGCTCAAATTTACATTCGAGAGATAGTTCAATTGTATGAGGTGCCAATATCTATCATTTCAGACTATGGTACTCAGTTCACTTTACATTTTTGGAGGTCTATACAAAGAGAGTTGGGTACCCAAGTCGAGCTCAGCAGAGTTTTCCACCCCCAGACCGATGGTCAGTCGAAAGGACCATTCAAGTCTTAGAGGACATGTTACGGGCATGTGTTATTGATTTTGGTGGCTACTGGGATCAGTCCTTGGCTTTGGCAGAGTTTTCATATAATAATAGCTACCATTCGAGCATCGAGATGACACCTTTTGAGGCATTGTATGGTAGGAGATGTCGGTCCCCATTGGGCTGGTTTTTGATTCTTTTAAGGTTAGACCTTGGGGCACCAATTTACAGCGTGATTCGGTGGACAGAGTTCGTATGATCCAGGAGAGACTCCGTACGGCCCAGAGTAAGTAGAAGAGTTATGTTGATTAGAGGGTTCAGCCCTTTAGAGTTTATGGTTGTAGACTGAGTATTTCTGTGAGTGTCATCCATGAAGGGCGTGATGAGATTTGGGAGGAAGAGTAAGCTTATCCCTAGATTCATCGGCTCTTTTGAGTTGGCCTTGCCCCAACACTAGCTAGTGTTCATCCTGTATTCCATGTTTCTATGTTGCGATGGTATATCTCATATGAGTCTCGCGTGCTTTAGTGGGATTCAGTTATGTTTGATGAGTCGTTATCCTTTGAGGAGGAGCCTGTGGCTATTTTGGATAGACAGGTTAGAAAGTTGAGGTCTAAGGAGATTCCATCATTGAAAGTCTAGTGAAGGCATCGTCCGATCGAGGAGGCTACTTGGGAGACCGAGCAGGACATGCAGACTTGAAGTCCTCACCTTTTTGAGCCACTAGGTACCTTTCTTCCTTGACTTTCGAGGATGAAAGTCATTTTAGTAGTGGATGTTGTAATGACCTACAAGGTCATTTTCATGCTTTTGTGTGGTTTTACTATTTTTACCCCTTCCCATAGGTTCCTTATTGCTCTTATGTGATGTTGGTATGGGTGGCACGCTCCCCAAGGTGTTCGGTTGAGCTTTGATGTAGTTTAGCCATTTTTGTGGCTTAAGGACTTTAGTGAACATTTGAAGATTTGGGTGTCGTATGAGAATTTCTATGGTTTCATCAACTCTAGAAGGTCCATTTTGGTCTAAAAGAAAGGTTGGTTTGGGTTTTGGAGTCTTCATTTTGAGTTTGTGTGGGTTGTCGTTTTAACTTTAAAGTTTTGGCCAATTTTATCTTCGGTCAACATTTTGAGTAAACGAACTTGGATGAAAATTTTGTCATCGTGGTTAGCTTCGGAACGTCGATTTTGGTCTAGAATGACCTTTAGTTCGGTTCTCGAGGTTCTCAAAATGAGGTTTAGGCCATTTGTGCATTTTGAATGCTTTCTTTGAAAAGTGTTGAATTTGGTCAATATTTCAAAAAAACTACCTCCATTGGAAAATCCATTGATTTCATTGAGACTAGAATGCCGCTTTTAGTTAGGTAGCATAGTCCATTTGTATTCGTGGGGTTTCGAACGAATTCGGACCCCCATCGGAGAAAACTCCCATTTGTCCAAAGTTCAACACTAGCTGAACTGCAGGTGCAGGGACTTTTACTCATCGCGTTCACAACCTAGGGGTCCGCAATTGTGAAGGTATGAGACCTTGGGCATCGCGATCACGTGATTGACCATCGCAATTGAGATGGGTTAGCTGGATCGGACCTCGCGTTCACAAGTCCCAGATCGCGATTGCGAAAGGCAATTTCACTGACTTTGGTGAAATTTAATGCCCGTTTCCTACAGCTAAGTCCCATTTTGGGACTTAGTAATTTTTTTACTTTTAGAGCTTTTCGTGGTCTTGTTCGACAATTCTTGTTCCGATAAGTTAGAGATTCTTGTGGGGACGTTCCGGGACCTTTTCTCATCCTAAAAAACTCGTAAGTTTCACACAATTTCGTTGTTCCCTTTGAATTTTTACTATTCTAGGGCTTGAAATTAGTGGGGTTGTTTTGACCTCTTTCGATGCTTGGAATGTGCTCATTTTTGGGGCACCAGTTTCTTGAGCTATTTGGGACCTTGTGACGGAGTTGGTTTTTTGATTTCGTCCTTGGGTCCTAATGTCGAATTTTGACCCAATTTTAGTTATGTTTTTAATTATAGTAATATGGGTATCGTTGTCTTTGTTTTGGTATTTTCTTCAATAATTTGATAGCGTGGCATTGTTCGAAGCTGGCCCGGAAGGAAATAGCTCAAGTTTAGCAGGTTCATGTGCGATTTCAACCTTGAGGTAGGTTATGGCTTCCTCTTAATAGACTTGGCTTGGTTGGAATTGATATATTTTGGGAGATAACGTGTGATTAGGTTGGTGATTTAGTTGGTTATATCCTATTGAGCATTTTGGAGCCGACGATCATCTTTAATATCTAGTTTGGATTTTAGCCATTGGAGCCTTAGTCTAGGTGCTAGCTTGACTTGTCGACATAGTTTAGAATCCTTAGAACTTGCTCCTAGGTGATTTGAACTTCGGATGCCGCTTTTTTGACTTGTTTGGTTTTGGTTGACCATTTGTTATGATTTTGGCTTATGTGTAGGCCTTGTTTACTTATGATGTTGAAATGTTGGGCCCGAAGCTGTGCTTTCGGTACACAGAGTCTCAGGTTAGTGGTATGGTGTCTTTGACGGAATTTTTCCCGACTTGAGTGATATATGATTTTGACATGCTACTTGTCTTATTTACCATGCCGGTGTTAAAAATATTTTTAAAAGAATGAATAACAGATGAGATTAAGACTTTCGGTTGATGAATAAATAAGAGGAATTTAAGAAATAAGGTAATATCTTATTTATGACATTTCATGATTGATGAGCTCAAGGTATGATTCCGGGCGGCTATTTCATTGACTTTGGGCTATACTTTATTTCATTTGATAAGCTCGAGGTGTGAATTTTGGGCGGTCCGTTGATACATATTCCGGATTAATATTTCAATGTTCATGAGCTCGAGGTATGGTTGTAGAAGACCCTTTATTTTATTGATTAGCTCGAGGGTTATTCCGAACACTTCATGATACTTTTGGAGGATATTGAGTCATAACTACGAGTTTATATTTGCAGTTTTTCGGTATTTTATGAGTTGAGATTATTGACGTGATGGCATAATTTATTGGATTTACTTGATTATTATATGATATTCCCATACCTTTTCCCCGAGATCGTAGTTTTATGCTTCTTCCTTGTTATTATTAGTATCATTGTGCTGATTATTATATATTTATTTTTCTGAGCTCGATCAGCCTATGATGCCTACTGAGTATCCCGTGTTTTGGTAACCATACTGCACTTCTGCATCTTTTTGATGCAGCTTCCAATTAAAGCCACCCCCAACACGTGCTTGATCATCCGTAGTTGTGCCAGATCTGGATTGTGGTAAGCCTCCGGCATTCAGAGACTTGCTACATTCTCTCTTTTGCACTAACTTTTATTTTATATTTTGGACAGTCAGTTCTGCGTTGTATATTCATATATTGTCAGCTTTTGTACTTAGTAGCTCCTGCATAGGTGACACCTGGTCTAGGGTTTGTTCTAGCGTTAGTTCATTATTTTTTGTCACTTTCGGGCTCTTTTCTAGATTTTGTATCATATTTACATATCTATACCTTGGCCCTATTTCTTTTGTTATATTTATCTTGCTTCCGCCTTCTTATGTTATTGATTATGTATTTAAATGAAGGTTTGACTTCTGCATTAGTTGAGTTTGGCTTGCCTACTCGGGGGTTATAGTAGGCGCCATCATGGGACAGATTTGGATCGTGACAGATAAGTCTTAATTTTTCATTGCCTTGGTTGGTGGGTGATGATTTTAATGTTATATTAGGGAATGAGGAAAAAATTGGGGGAATACCTGTCTATCCTTGGGAATATGATGACTTTACTTGTTGTATTAATTCCTGTGATTCATATGATGTTCATTTCTCTGGAAACCCTTTTACTTGGTGGAATGTAAGAGTAGATGGGGACTGCATCTTCAAGAGATTAGACAGGGTTGTTGTTAATCAATTGCTACTAGATATCTTTCCTTGTACTAGATTACAATATCTGGCTAGAACTTGGTCAGATCATGCCTCTTTACTTCTTATTTGTGGCAACTCTAATGTTTTCATTGCAAAACCTTTCAAAGTTTTGAAGTTCTAGACTGAGAGGGATGATTTTAAGGAGGTGGTGTTACAAAACTGGGTGGCAGACAATAATGGTGACATATTTATTCAATTAAAGCAAAAGCAGAAGAGAACTAAAGTGCCTTTATCTAAATGTAGGAAGATATTTGGAGATATTTTCAAGCAACTGATCATCAGGGAAGAGATTGTGAAAATCAAGGAAGACTTATTTCAAGAAGATCCCTCTCCTTCTAATAGATTTATTTTACAACAAGCTTATGCAGAATTAAAACTTTATCTTCATTATGAGGAGAAGTTTTGGAGACAAAAGCTAGTGTCCAATGCTTTGAAGGAGGTAATAGAAATATAAAAAATTTCCATTTTCTTGTTAAAGATAGAAGAAAGAGGTTGTCCTTGAAAAGAATATAGAAGGCTGATAGCTCATGGGCATAAATTGAGGCTGAGGTTGTAGCAGAAGGGGTCTCATTTTTTCAAAAGCAATTTACTTATGGAACTACTACTGATGAGTGTCCCCTGTTAAAGTGTTACACCCCACACTTTTAAACTCAGAATGTCCCATAAGTTCCTTAGACATTATCATATGAGCCGGATACGCTACGACACTATCTAACGACTCTAAGGAAGAGAGAATGTGATACCCCACAGTAGAGAAGGTTGGAAATGGAGTCATAAGAATCCGGAGGGAATTGAAGGCCAAGTAAGGAGTCGTAGGACTCGATTTACCTATGTAGTTATCAATGTAAAAGTCTTATATACTTGAGCTACTGGAGGACATACCAAGACTACGTAGCAATGATTACACGGGTTCTTAAAATAAGTCGAGATGACGAACCCACGAGGGAGAAAAAAGTGACACATGGCAGCCTAGGAAGGTGATACATGGCAGCAAGCAGGTGACCCACCTTCTTGGGGTCAAGTAGGTGACCCATCTGCTTGGGGGAGGTGGACCCCACTACCATGTGGCAGCACCCTATTGGCAGCATGGTTGAGGTGGCCCAATAAGGGCTTGACACGTGTCACCCTTAGGGGCTGACACGTGTCACCTTATATATATATATATATGTAGTATGTGACTCTTCACTTGGTCTTTATCTAAAATCAGCCAAATGAATAGAGAGAAAACGTGAGAGGAAGAGGTAGCCATGGTTTGAGAAAGTTTAAGGTAAGTTTTCCAATTTTCCTCCGTTAATTAATTATCTACGGTGTTCCTCAACCACGTGGATATGTATATATGTATGTTACGATGTCTACAGAACCATCTCTTCATCTTTACGTCCAGAAAAGTGAAAGAAAGAAGAGGAAAAAACGTTGGAGGCAAGAAGAGAGGGGCTACGGGTTAGGCCCTTTGGAGGTAAGCCTCTGAATTTCGTTCCGTGAATTAATTGATTATGGTATCCTACAGTTATATAACGATGTTTAATAACAATAAATTCCAATTTGAGGCAGCGAGGAAGTCATACAAATAGTCCACATAATTTCAGCGCGTCTAGAGAAGTTCTGAGGCGCGTCTTGGCGGATTGTGGCCTATTTCGGGTAAGGTAAGGTTTCTCCTTTTAATTTGAACTTTGTGGTGTTGTTATGGGGTGTGTTATACACCTTGTGTGTGGCTGGAAACGTGAAAATGGTATAGGAATGATTGGCATTGGAGACAACCCAAATTGTAGTCGTTATAGTTGAATTGTCATCGAAGTAAAGTGTTGTTCTTGTGAGTTGTTGCTGCAGGGGTGTGGTGTGTTGTTGTAGGGCCTAAATATGTTCTAAAGAGGTTTAAGGTGCTTCTAGTGGAAACCACATGACCCCTCATTTCGTAGAATTAAAGGTGTTACAAAATAAAGGCTAGACACCCTATTTTGGGATATCGTAGTTGTGAGCAAGTCGTTTGGAGTTTGTATTATGTAATGTTGGTGTGAATTGCTTGTATACATGTTGAAGGTTGTTGTTGTTGGTTGGATGTAGGTATTAGGAGTGGAATTGGAAATTCGTATAGGGCACATTATAGGGGGGTGCTGCCCAATTTTCGTTAACGCCTTACCTAATTAAAGAACTAGTCGAAGAGACGGGCAAGGAAATAGATTCCAGGAATGCTAAGGTGCAACCTAAGGTGATAGAAAGCTAAGAGTGGTTGATATTTGTATTACTTTCATGTTGAATAGGTTCAAAGGACGACGAGGTGAACGGAATAAAGAGTAACTCACAAGAGGTATGTAAAACTTTCTCTTGGCATGTTTTGGTATAAGTACGTACAACTATCTCTCATTTCCCTTGATATGTATTTGGTACGAAAATGAGATTTTGATGACATAGTGGTTCACTGAGACCCATGATGGGCCGGGTATGATATATGTACATGAAGATCACCTAAAGGAAAGTACAGACTTCATAAAGCTTATTCTCTTTCTTCTTTTGGGCATGTCTTTATCTTAGTTGTAAGTTGAATATGATCTGAGCTCCGGGGTAACTCCATTCTTAAACATCTCTTATTTACTTTTGAATATCGAACTCTGATAGTAGTGAACTATTTCCCTGGAAACTTTTATCTATTAAAGAGGTACCAAATATACAAGCCCCAAGTCTTAAAGACTATACGAGACTAAGTGTTTTGATTCCATAAATGATTTGGCCCTATGTTGATACATGTCTAGGGTCCCCGAGATTACTTTTGAGATAGCCCATAATGGCATTTAGAGGACACTCGTGATGACTACACCGTTACTCGGGTCCTCAAACAAAAGCTTAACTTTCTTATTTTGTCGAGTCTCTGATAATGATTTAATTTGCATATAGTTACTCACTACTCTATTCGTGTATACTGTAACCCTTCTTTCATTGAGTCTCGGGCCGGGTATGTTATCGTGCACAATTCACTGCATCACTCACCGAACCCCTTACTAGAGGGCCGGGTACGTATATATATATGTTGATGATGTGTTGTAATAAGGTGGTGATGGCGTTGGGCCTATGAT
The DNA here is from genome assembly GCF_947179165.1 of Solanum dulcamara. Lineage (NCBI taxonomy): Eukaryota > Viridiplantae > Streptophyta > Magnoliopsida > Solanales > Solanaceae > Solanum > Solanum dulcamara. The sequence goes on from NC_077245.1 coordinate 25,030,443, forward strand.
GGTCCTACAGATGTGATTCACCGGACCCCTGAAAGGGCCGGCTATATTGTATAAATTGAGCATGCATACTTTTGTGATTCACAGAGTACAGGTACATGTCTTCGATTTGATAATTTGTTTCTCTTGCTTCTCTATTTCGAATATACCTCCAGTGTATTATGTTACATTTTACATACTCAGTACATATGTTGTACTGACCCCCCTTTCTCGGGGGGCTACGTTCATGCCCGCAGGTACAGATACAGGTTTTGGGAGTCTTTCAGCTTAGGATTCTATGCAGCTTAGCTGGAAGAGGCTCCATTGTATCGGGGCCTAGTTTTTGATACTGTCCACTGATGGATAAAATTATTTTGTCCATTTGGGGGTACGGCGGGGGCCCTATCCCGCCATATGTTGTCATTTATATTTTTAGAGGTCTGTGGACATGTATATGTGAGTTGTGTATGTCAGTTTGATTCAACTGGGTCTACATGATATATGATATATGTTATTATGTTATGATAGCCTTATCGGCTTGCGTGCCCTATCATGTTGTGATACAAACAAAAAGGGCTACAGGTTTATGAAAATGTTATCGCCAGTGTGGCTCTATTACATGATATTGTTTTATTTACAGTTCAATATGACCACAACTGATAGATATGTATACGGGGAGTCCAGGTCGGACCCCAGTCGCGGCCTACAGGGTTGGATCGTGACATAAAGCATCTACTCCCCAAGATTTTATCCGAAGATAATGACAAGATTAATGTTATACTTGAGGCAGCAGAGATTAAAAAGGTGATGTTTGCTCTTATTCCTAAAAGTTATTATGGTCCTGATGGTTTTACTGGAAGTTTTGATGTTATCAAAGTTGTTCATGCATTCTTTCAAGGTGCTACCTAACCAAACTCTATTACTCATACTAATTTGGTATTAATTCCTAAAAAGGGTGTGGTTAAGAGATTCTCTTATCTTAGACCAATTAGTTTGAGTAATTTTCTTAATAAATTCATCTCTAGGATTATTCATGATAGATTAGAAGGTATCTTGCCTAATCTTATTTCTTAGAATAGTCTGGATTTGTAAAGGGTAGGAATATTTCTGAAAATATTTTATTGGCTTAAGAAATTATTTCTGACATTAGGTTGAGGGGAAAACCAGATAATATGGTTATTAAGCTAGATATGGCCAAGGCTTATGATAGAGTAGACTGAAAGTTTCTTATAAAAGTCTTGGAAAGGATGGGTTTTGACTCTAATGTAGTTGAAAAGATTTGGAGGATTATTGCTAATAATTGTTATTCAGTACTAATTAATAGTCAAGCTCATGGTTTCTTCCATTCTATCAAAGGTGTTAAACAAGGAGATCTCCTATCTCCCACTCTGTTTATGTGCTGAATTTCTATCACAAGCTTTGAACAAGCTATTTGATAGATATGATTTTAAGAGTTATGGATTACCTAAGTGGAGTGAGCCATTGAATCACTTGGATTATGCTGATGATACCATCATCTTTGCAGCATCTGATGATAGATCTTTACAGTTGATTATAGAGACTTTGAGAATGTATAAACAACAATCTGTCCAACTAATAAATAAGGACAAGATTTCTTTCTACATGCACACCAAAGCAACACATACCTCTGTCTAGGTGGTAGAAGAAGTGACAGGTTTCTCCAAAGGAAAGTTCCCTTTAATGTATCTGGGGTGCCCTATTGGTCATTCTAAGAAAAAGAACATGGTTTTTTAGAGTTGATCAAGAAGATTCAGAACAAGCCACAGCTTTGGAAGGGGAAGACTTTGTCATTTAGGGGAAAAGTTGTATTGATTAATCATGTGCTACAAAGCATTTCTATTTATCTGTTATCTGCTATTAATCCTCCAAAATGTGTTATTTATGATCGTCATAGGATTGTTTTTAGATTTCTATGGAACTTCAAGGAAGAGGGCAGGGCCACTCATTAGATAGCTTGGGAGGGTATTTGTGTTCCTAAAAATGAAGGAGGATTGGGGTTTAGATCCCTTTTTGATGTTTCCAAGTCTCTATTTGCTAAACTTTGGTGGAAGTTTAGAACAACTAATTCTCTATGGGAAAATTTTATGTGGAATAAGTATTGCAAGAGGTACAGACCATAACTAGTAGATTGGAAGGGAGGATCTCAAATCTGGAAGGCTATGCTTCAAGCTAGAAATCACTTTGATCAAGAAATTTGAAGGAAACCTACAGAAGGTCATGCAAGTGTTTTGTTTGACAATTGGACACAACTAGGGACTCTTCACTGCTTTCTACCCATCTCTCATGAGCAATGTCAAGTGGAATCCGTGCATCAGTTGTTTAGTGAAGAAGGGTGGAAATCTAAAACTATTAGCTAGTGCTTTTGATGAGGAAGTGTGTAATCACATTCAGAGTGTTTTGGGAGAATTGAAGATTTCAGAAGGAAGAGATCAACCTTGGTGGATGCCTAGTGGAACTGGTAAATTTAATGTTGGTTCTGCATGGGAGTTGTACAGGATAAGGAAAGATCCTATTGCTAATATTTCCAATATTTGGGAAAAGGATTACCTTTCAAGGTATCCTTCCTAATATGGAGACTCTAGTTTAAAATAATTCTAATAGGGGAGGTGTTGATTAGAAGGAGCATATCTGACTCAATGATGTGTTGTTGTAGTTGTAATGTACAAAATTCCTTTATGCATCTATTTATTCATTGTTCTGACTCTGCTTATATATGGAAGCTCTTTCAGGAAACTGCAGGTTTATAGTTCTCAGTGGTGCAGATTAGGCAAAATTTGGAGGAATGGTGGAATGCTGATTGTGGTACTATGTTTAAACCAATTTATAAAGCACTTCCTGCTTTTGTTATTTGGTAAATATGAAAGAGAAGAAATATGATAAAGCATGGGGGTAGAATGAGTAGGTTGTCAATGATTTTAGAGAGTCAAAGTAACAAATATTGTTTCACCAAGACAATATCCTTCGCTCAAAGAGATACCAAAAACTTGGCCTCTCATTGTCAAAGAACTAAAAGGATATTCATCTAAGATTAGCTACAAGATTATTATATGTATCCATCCTCCTATGGAAAGTTATAAATGTAACACTGATGGTTCATGGTTGAGATCTATGGCCTTTTGTGTAAAAAATGGAAAGGGAAATTTTATCTATGCAAAATCCAGAATTTTGAAAAATATTACTGTAATAGAGACTGACGTGAAAGCTATCGGAATGGGATTAGACTAGTGCTTACACAATGGTCTAATTCCACTTATCATAGAAACAGATTCATTGACAGCTCAGAAGGCAATTAATGGAGTTTGGGAGGTTCCTTGATTGATTGTATGGGATATTAGATACATTAAGGGTCTGATGTAAAATAAGGAGGTGGAGGTACTGCGCACATTCAGAGAAGAGAACTCCCTAGTAGACGTTTTTACTAACTATGCCATTAATTTTGCAGGTACAATGAGACATCAATTTCAAAACATATAGGAGGTTCCACAAAAGGCGAGAGCAATTATTCAATTAGAAAAAGAAAGTATCTCCAATTTGAGGATAATGAGAACAGATAATAAGGACCTCACAAATCAAGGAGAAAGTGGACACTAAATTTCAAGCAAGTTCATCTACAATCTATTTCAATTGAAGGATTCATGTTACCTAAGTTTTAGACTTTGTGACAAATCCAACAAACTATCGGCTCTAGCAGTGGTATTAACTCCTTGGAAGTTCAAACTGTTGAGATGGTGATTTAAAGGAAATGGAAAAAAAACAAAGTTATTTAAAAAAGAGGCTACCTTAGATCGATAATTTCAGCTTGGATAATCTTCGGATGCTTACCCCTGATGCGAGCTCAAGTATGATTTCCTGGCGATTGTTCTTGACCACCTCTTTCATCTACTACAACCTAGATCTTTACCACACAAGTTGAAGAAGTATTCATTAGAGTGAATCTTGGCGTCAGTGAGATTTTTTAACGGAAAAAAAAATTTCATTCTGAACTTGGGTGTTTTGATAAGCTTAGTTGATTGGTGGAGCTGAGGGAGCTGTGGGAGCGTCGTCTCATCGGAGGCTGGCCAAAGAATAGGTGTGGAGTTCTGAGTAAATCATCGGGACATTGTTTCCAATTTTGAGTTCTAGATTTGTCTTAGCTTTTATTTTTCTGATTTGTTTAGTTAATTGGACCTGGTTATGGGTAGTGGTCACTTTAGAGCCTTATCCTTTGTAGCTTTTTATTTCTATTATAATAAACGGCCCATATATGTCTATTTAAATTATATTTTTTAAAAAGAAAGAGAGAGTTGAGACAAGAAACTATTTTAAGTCTTCAACTATATTCACTATACAAAAGAGAGTATTTATATGTTGAAGGAAGGTGTTCTTATGTGGAGCTTTGGACTCTTCAACTAATCCGGAGTTGTTTGAATTGTACGATGTTGTTGGGTTGTAGTATCCTAGAGGGACAAATCAAGAGTATTAATGCTGGATCGATATAGATTATGCTGCAATGGACTTGAATCTCCTTAAAGAGATTGAGATATCTGCGCCTCAGCTTGAATATATTTTTTATTCATTTTTGTCATTTTATTTTTCAACTGTAATTTATTGGATTTGTGGTATATTACACCAATAATTTTAAGGAGATTCACATTTTTTGTTACGGTTTGAATAAATACGGATATCAAGATTGGAGATATAAATATCATTCCGCTTCAACATCACTAGATCTTTTCAAGAGATGGAAGAGTAGAAATGAACAAGTAAAGTAGTTTTGTAATACCCCGTACTATTCTAACCTAGACCAAGTCTAAAAATTAGAGAAAATTTCAGAAGTACACTGCCAGTAGGGGAACGAGTGCCACCTACGACCCGTAGACTGTTCTACGAGTCGTAGGGATAACTCATAGACCCCCATCGGGACTTAGAATTATTCTAAATGTTAAATCATCCTACGAGTCCAAGCTGACGACCCGTCAAAGGGTCTACAACTGTAGAAGGGACTCGTAGACCTAGTGACACAATTCAGTAGCTATTGGAAATTGTACTCAGGGTCTACGATTGGGTCCTACGACCCGTAAGGCATTCTACGAGTCGTAGAAAATGGTCTGTAGACTTCGAGCCTTAACTCTAGTCGAATGTACGAGTGAACTAATATGAGTCGTCCTATGGTCTATGACCCATAGAAGTTGATTGCAGACCCAGCTAGCCCAATTCTAGAATGTCCAACTTTTTGACCATGACTTCTATGATTGACCTTCTGCGGTCCGTAGAAGGGTCCATAGGCGGCCAGAACCCAATTTTAATGAGGGTTAGTTTGTTCTTTACCCACCTTTTTTCAAACTAAATCCAAGACGTTTTGGGACCAAAATTAGTCCCTTATCAGTACCCAATGTGCCTTTTCTCTCATTATTACTTATAATATTTTGTGAGCAAGGATTGGAGAGAAGAGGAGAAGTTAGGGTTCAAGTGTTAAACCAAAATCTTTCAAGTTTTGTCTAAATCATTGATCTTTCAGGTATGTAGGGCTATCATAACATTGGACTAAGTTCATCCTCGTGCCCTACATCTTCATACAGTCAAGTTAAGCTTTGAGTCTGAGTTTCAATTCCAATAAAGTGAATTCTTGAGTATCTATATAATTCCTTATTGAATTCTAGTATGCATATTTGATTATATTTTAATGAGTGGAGTTTTTGAGATTATGGATTCATGTTTGCATTCACATGAATCCTGGTTGAGTTTTGCATTAAATATTTTATGCATTGTTTGAGTTAAAATAATGCATATTTTCATTATTAAATTAAGAAACAGTTGAGCATGAGATGAGTTTAAGAAGTCTCTCAATAATTATTTTGAGCATGAGTTGAGTTTGAAGAAGTCTCTTGATTTCTATTTTCAAGCATGCGTATTAATACATTAAACATCTATTTTTGAGATTGAGTTGAGAAGTTAAAGTATGTGTTTTAAATGCATAATTGAGATGATGATTTTACCTATCTTAAAGAGAAAGAGGATTTAAGAAAAGTTGAGTTTTGAGCTAAATCCAAAAGAGACTAAAAGAGTTAATTGAGTAAATACACTCACTTAAGATATGAGTAAAGTAAATATATTTTGAGAGTAGTATCGTCCACCAATTTGGGTATGAGTGTAGATAACTCCAACCCCATAACCTACGCCGTCAGCGTAGATAGGATCGTACCATTCATTCAGGACTCCTCATAGTCTCAAAAGAGGACTTTTTAAGTGGATCCATTGTAAAGTTATTGTCTTATACCGTGGCAAGATATAGGATAGCTCTAGCAACGTGGGCAGAACGTTGTATCATTACGAGGCTCATAATGATGGTTGTCGGTTGGAGAAACTCTCCAAGAAGTAAAGTATTATATTTTATATATTGAGTTGAATTTTCCATTTCATATCTTTTAAAGTATTGTTTTATTATATTGCCTGCTTTATTGAGTTTAGTTATTTTCGGAGTTGAGTAACTTTGAGTATATTTTTCTTCAGCTATTTTACATACCGTACATTCTATGTATTGACGTCAGTTGGCGCTGCATCTTTTTATGATGCAAACATAGGTAATAAAGATCCTCAATAGATGCATCGTTGAAGATCTAACTTTCCAACCAGCTTTGATGAGACCTCTTTGCATTCAAAGGCGCTCTTGAGTCTTTACTTTTCAATCATTTACTTATCAGTTGAGGTAGTCGTGGGTCTATCCCGGTACCTATTTTAGAGTTAGTTTTAAAGGGCAACATAGACTAGTTAGACAGTATCCAATTTATTCATTTGAGTATGTTTTAAAAATATTATGTTATATCTCTTATATATATTAGAGCTTTGAGTTTTAAACTGAGATTATTGAGTTTGTATATTTTATTGTACCTATCTAAGTACTTTTAGAGTTAAAGTCTTCCGCTTAATGAGTTAGTCACGCCAAGGATTCGCTCGCGAACCAACAATAATTTTTGAGTGCCGGCCACGGCGAGGCTGTAGACTTAGGAGGTGACAATTTTCTACTTACTCAATTTAAGCGAAAAAAGATTTAAATTTTTTTTACTTAAATGTTCTTTATAAATAAAGTGATAATACTTTTCATAAACACAAAATTATATTTAAAACTCTATAAATAGTGGGGGTTCATGAAATGGAAAAGAAATCACTGTGAAATTGTGATTTTTGCATTTTTGAGAAATGCTCTAAAAAGAGGATTACAAGTACGTAGATTTATCTTGGAATAAATCACATGTGATTATTGTTGGATATGACTTGGTGATTTTGGCTTTAACATAAGTGCTATCAAAGAAACATGAAAATCATGTTGAGTAGCCTTTTTGATATGAAATATTTTGGGTGAGAAAAATTTCATTCTTGGAATTAAAAAATTCCATAAAACATGTGATAAAGTTTTCCATGCCAAGTCACATTATGTTGAAAAAATTATAAAATACAATTTTCTTGGTTGTCTGAGTCTTGCAACTCCCTTTGATTCAATTGAGTGAAATGATGTGCCAAAGAAAAAAAAATGAGCTTGCTAGCCTAATAAAAAAATATGAGATATGTGACTAATTGCACTTGATGTAATATTGTGTATATAGTATAGCATGTACAAGAAAATCAGGTATATTTACTTAATATGAAATTTGGTGGCTTGTTTTATGGAAAAAAAATATCATGCTATACTTAAAAGTTTTGTTGATACAGATGAGAAAACTTAGGGCTATTTGTTGGAATGAGAAAAGCAAATTAGTTTTTGTTAACTCTACAATGAAAGTTGAAGTAAAATTTTTAGCTTCAACTAGTGAAAAAATAAATTGATTTTATTATATCATACTTTATTTTGAGAAATTCATTTTATTAAATTTTGATTAATTGTGATAGCACCAATATTGTTGGTAAGTACAAAATCATTATTATAATGATAAATTCAGACTCATGAAGAGAAAACACAATATTGTTAGATCATATTAATCACTGGTATATCATCAATATTAATTGTGTTAAAACTTATATAATCTTGCAGTTTTATAAACTAAGGTCTTGGTAATATAAAAGTCTGAAGCACAGAAGCCGTTAATTTCAAGTGTCATATATGAGAAAATCCAATCTAGGGACTAGAGATCCTATAACCAGGTTCAATGGAAAAAATGAATCATATGATGACTCGTTAAAAATGCACTAATATTAATTTTATTCTCTCTCTTTGACGTGAGTGCATTTATCCTATAATGATTTGGTGAGGTCAAGTCCTTGAACTCTTAATGAAAATTTGTATCTCGTATGAGTGGGGTGTCAAATTATAGAAGCACCTTTGATAAATTTCACCTATGTGAGTGAGAAAGTAAGCCTCTTTATATGAGAATGGGCTTGTTCTCAAAAACACTCATGAAAATCGGGATAACACAAGGCCGTAATATGCTGGCTAAAAGAGCTTATGTCAACATCTTGATTATTGTGTGTAAGCAATGAAGCTTTATTCCCTTAAGTAGTCATAGTTCAAGTTTGAGACTAGTACTAACTCTGAAGTAAAGGTTACTGTTTTACTAAGTGGAGGTTCAATGCAGAACGCTTCTTCATTATGCATAATATTTTACCTTCAACTAAAGTACTCTAATATTTTAATATTAAAATGAGTGGGAAATTGTTGATTTTTTACATTTTAATATTATTAAAAATGCATTTTATGCATTTAGGGATGACAATGGGACAGGGCGGGTTGAGCTCAACCTACAATTTTTTTAAACCGCCCCTCCTCGTCCCACCCCTCATTACAATTTATTTCATTTTCAACCCGCCCCACCTCACTCCGTATAGACACGCCCCGCATAAATTTTTAAGATTTTTTTATTAATTGAGTTTAATATGAAAAATAAAATTCATAATTTTTTTTATTTTTTACTAATCAACATCAATAACTAATTAATTATTTCTAATTAATATTTCAACAATTATTTCTTAATCACTAATTAACTTTTTCTAATTAACATTTCAACAACTAATACTTGCAAGAAGTTTACGCTCTCAGCTGAACCTTAAACCCTATGAATACTAATACCTCAACCACCTCCCATGGCCTTGCCGACCTGCGGCTAACCTCCTACTGGGGATGGTCAGCCTTCCACAAGCCACCCAAACCCAAACACCACCACAAATAATCCAAACTATGTTACTGCTGTTCGTAATTCTCTAACACAACAGATCACAGAACCAATTAATATAAAATCCATTACTTTTCTTCATGGGGAGCCAACGATTATGTGGAGGACTAAGGAATTTGAAAAGCTAACAGTGAGACAAAATCTCCAATTTTCTGTAGTAAAACTCTCCTATGACCGCCCTGATTTACATGAATTGAGGAAGGCAATTCCAATCCAATTGGAGATTAAAGGTCCATGCATTATTGGATTTCTAGAAGGTCATATTCTGATCAGATTATCTATACTGGAAGACTATGCTACACTTATGTCAAAAGCATGGGAACTAAGAGTAAGAAATAGGTACTATCCTGTGAGATTCTTAAAGTGGGATCCATGGTTCAGTCTGAAGGAAGAAACAACTATGCTATTGCATGGATTTTGTTTCTAAGGCTACCAACGAATTTGTTCGATAAATAATCTCTTTTCTCAATAGAGAATGCAGTGGGGGAAACCATTAGCGATCGACAAAGCCACAAATAATCAAACCACACCTAGTTGTGCTAGGGTTAAAGTAGAAGTTGATTTATTAAAAGAGCTTCCAAGGAGAATTCAAATTAACCATATTGAAGAGGAGACAAATATTGTGAGATCCAAATGGCAGATAATTCAATATGACTACCTACCGAAATATTACACATAATGTAAACTCTAAGGACATGACATACCAGGATGGTAGGTGCTACATCCTGAGCACATAATTATTAACATTAATACTAGTATATGTTTAATTATTTTCCTTTATTTCTTTATAAAATATTTATTTCCCACCTCCTTTTAACTTATTTTTTTCTCGTTATTTTTCTCTTTTTTTTATATTTAATTTAATTTCCTTCATTCTATTTGATATCCATCTGAAATAAACTTAATTTAAATACAAGATATTTAGAATTAAATTTTGAATCAAATTCAAAGAAAAGCAAAAATAAAAAGAATAAACAAAATCAATTAATAAAAGAGAAACAATGAAAGAAGGTAAAAAAAAAATCACGTGTGTTTGAGGAAATTTTTAAAAAATTGTGTATTAATGAAAATTTAAAATACAATTAACTTATTTTAAATACAAGGCAAAGAAAATAAGAAGAATTTAATTTTTTTAAAAAGCTGAAAAAACAGTTGAAAAATAACTCATATATACACGTGGCGGCGCGTGCATATCACCTAAGCAAATTGAATTGAGTTGTGGCTCCACATTAGCACATAAGGTGCAAAGAAATTAGATTTTATTTTTGAACATTTTGCAATTAGTTGGTGCACATAATTATTAACATTAAAACTTATATATATTTAGTTATTTTTCTTTCTTTCTTTGTGAAATATTTATTTCACATCTCACTTTTAACTCTTTTTTTCTCTTTCATTAATTTATTATATTTCCACTTTAATTGATTTGAAAAAATTATGTGTATTTTAAAAATAATAATAATAATAAATTTTTAAAAAAGTGTCCTTTATTATTAATATTTTTAATGTTTTATTTGATTTCCTCCACTATTCTTTGATATCCGTATGAAATAAACTTATTTTAAATTCAAGACATTTAGAATTAAATTTGAAATCAAAGCCAAAGAAAATAAAAGGGAATAAATAAATCAATTAAAACAAGAGAAAACAATGAAAGAAGGTAAAAAAAAATGAAAATAAAATAAAATTACGTGTGGTTGAGAAAATTTTAAATACAAGGCAAAGAAAATAAAGAAAATCATGGGGCAGTTTGGACCGAACCTATAACATTCGATAACTATAAACTGATAACTAATAAACTGATATCTTAATTGTACTATAACTGTTTAGTATGCCTATAAATAAGGGTGTTCATAGGGCAGTTTGAATCAGTTATTGGTCAAAATCAAATCAATTTGATCGATTACTAAATTTTTTAAACCAAACCAATTTAATCGATTTGGTTAGATTGTTTGATTATTAACCGTAAATCAAAATAAGAGAAGTGATTCATTCAAAAAGAAAAAGAAGACAACAATTCATTAAAACAGAAATGAATTATCTTTATGTCATTTTAGATCTTATAATTTTAAAAGTAGAACTCCAATTATGTTTAACTGTCCATTTAGTCATGCCAAATAGCATTCATCTTGAGCAACCAATACAATTTTCTTAGTGTTTGCCAGCTTATTTTAGTAACAATTAGTTAACCAATGTATATATAATCATCCAAAAGTTGGCCCTTATGCTAACTTTTTGTTTGACCTTTCTTGATTTCTTAAATAAATTTTAATGAAAATATATACATGATATTTAAAGTTGTTCAAAAATACTATATTATGTATATATAATTATAAAAAATATAATTTTTTTAACAAAATCAAAACTAAACCAAATCTTATCAATTTTTAAAAATTTAAAACCAAACCAAATAAAATAAAAATCGAATTGGTTTGATTTTTCGATTTGGATCAGTTTTTTATCCAAATCGTGAACACTCCTACCTACAAATCGAAAACTGATATGTTGAATCAAATAACTTTAAAATTGAGCAGAAACAACCGATACACAACCCTAAAGTGGGACACGGAGGGTATATATTCACATTATTTTTTCATTTGTGGCATTCCTAATTTTGTTAAGTCATTTATGTTTGTTTTGATTTATAAAATTGTTAGTTGTATTACAAATGTCCTTATAATTTAGCTAAATGTCGCAAGGTCTGATTCACATTTTTTGATGTATCTACTCAAATTGTGGTGCACCCATTCATAAAAAAAAATTAGTTACTTCTTCAAAGATTGAACATTTTTAATAATGAGAATGCAAAAAGGGTTTATTTTTGCAAGATTTTCAAAAGTAAATTCTTAAAAGTTCCAAACAGTTGACTATCTGCATGTAAAAAGTCAGTTAATACACCCTTTAATAAGTCTTTGGTTCCATGTTTTCTTCTTTTACTAACTTTCACCTTTCACACAAACACAATGTTTTTTTCACCTTTCACACAAACATACAAATTCTACCATTTGGAATTTCATCTTTGGCCATGATGTTGAAATATCTTTTTCGCTTTTTCTTGTCTTTTATCCTCTTGTAGTTTGTCTCATTCTTAACTGAAAATATAACCACTTAGCTTTTCTTAAACATCACATATTCTAAATACACAATCACTATATCAAAAATATCTTTAGCAGAGTTTAATTATCGCTAAATATATTTTTTTAATGTCAATTAATAATTTTTTGTAAATGTCCCTAAAATTTATAGTGACTTTGAATCTGCTAACAATTAACTAATGCCGGTAAAGACTTTAGCACTCTTAATACACTTATAATCTATTGTGTCAATTTCTTATCAAACAAGCATTATATATTTTAAAACACTTATGATACATTTATATTGCAAGTATAATTCACTTTTAATATATTATCACAATATTATAATAAATAATAATAAATAAAAAATATTACTAAAATTAATAATTATTTATTATAAAATACTCAAATAATGATAAAGCCCATGTGCTTGACTCATAAGGGGCACAATGAGGGCTATTGCTGCATGCCTATAACTACAAGTCAATATCCTATGGAGGCACATGATTGTATGGACTTTTTGGTGCTTGTGACGTGCCATCCCAAAAATAAGTAAATTTCATAACATCATCACTTTGGATAGGGCATAAGTATAGGCGATGTTTGCGGACAAGATTCATCTAAAATCAAGTTACAAAAGGATATACTTAGGTTAGGGGTGGTAAAATGAATTCAAATATAAGTAAGGGTTACCTAATTAGTTTAAAATTTTATGGGTTGAATTTAAGATAGTTTGAATTGGGTCAATCTTAACCTATGCATGTTTTAACTCATTCTAAAATAATCTTCAATTGAACCCAATTTAATTATCAATTTCAATCTGTTTTAAGATTTTTTTTATTTGTATTAGTGCAATGTGTGTTCTCATAATGAAGTTATGAATTACTATCTATTTTATCTACTTTATTTCTTTTAAGATTTATTTATCCATTTGTAACTTATTTCTTTTATTTACTTGAGTTGAAATTCAAATTCTAATTATAAAAGATAAATAACAATATATTAAAATTATTGAGATTAAGCGGGTCAAAATAGATGGGCTATGACCCAATTCAAATTTTTGATCTTATTTGAGCCCAAAATAAATTTGGCGGCATGAATTATGCAAAATGTCCATTGAAAAAAAAATTATTTACACAAAAATAGCCCAATTCTTTTTTATTACTTAAAATGGTCGTTATTTGGTTTGGAGAAAAAAAAAGCGACAAGTTACCCTATTTGGCAACCGGCTTGGCCATTTGACCCCCTTTTTTTTGTGCTATTAAAAAAATACCTTTTTATTGCTTAAAATTTTTTGTTGCTCTTTTAAAAAATTTCTTTTTCCTTTTCTTATTGTTTCTAGAGCTGTCAAAATGAATTTGGCTCGTAAGGTCGATTCAATCCAATCTTTGAATTAAGTGGAGTTGGACTAAATTTTTTCAGTCCATTTAGGAACAAGGCTTTTTAGCCAGCCTCATAGGCTCAACCCGCGAGCCTTAAAGGCCAACTCGTGGATCATGAATTTTTTTTAAAATTATTATATATATAATGTTAACCATTTCATTATTCACACAAAATCTTCGATGACTTATCAGCTGCCTTGCTTGAGGAATAATTTCACAAAAATGGAGACAAACCGGAATAACGTCCGATCTTGTTTTTGGATTGAGTAGAAAAAGGATATATGAAGTTCGTTCTCTTCCTCTGTGCATCTCTTTGATGGGTAAATCTCCATAAAAAAAGGACAACTTTTGTGTAGTTTGTGATTGGATGTAACTGTTAAGATTTTCTCTAGAAGGTAATCCTGGAAGGAGTTCTTGGGGTTTTTGTGTGAGAAACATAGAGGGAAATATAATACATGCACAAGCCAAGGAGATTAAGGATTCATCCAGCACTAATACAAAAGCAGAAGCACCGACAATCTTACATGCTCTAGATAATTTAGAGACAACACAGTTAGACAAAGTAATTATGGAAATTGATTCCCTAAAAAGGACATTTCGGTGCACTAAAGCTCCTGCTATACGCAGAGTCCGGAGACCCGACCACAAGGTCTATTAATGGAAATTGATTCTCTATTAATCAAAAATACTATTAAAAGAACCTGGAAAGTGCCATGGCAAATTGTGACTATTCTGGAAGAGATTTGAAAAATTATGCGAGGCAAAACAATGATCATAACACATGTACTCAGAGAGGGGAATAAATTGGCTGACCATCTAGCAAATGTGGCACTAAAAAAGGGGGTCTTTATAGTCAATAACTTTCAGAGTTGGAACCTCAAGGCAGGAGAATAGTAAACAGTGATAAAATATTTATTCCTTATTTAAGAATCAGGTCATGCAGAAGATGAAAGGAAGACAGAGGCAGGAGTTGGTTAAGGTATAAACAGAGAAAAGAAGGAACACAACAAGAAATTTGCAGCAGCTCAACATTGAAATGGGTCAAATCGAAGAAAAGAAAAAATGTATTTACCTGAAAGTCAAAATCAAGCAACAAATCCGACAAGCAGGAACAACATTTCAGAAATATCAGTAGTCACTCAAAGAAAACACCTTAAAAATGAACAAATGGAGCGAGGAAGAAAATCGACAAAATAAAGGAAAAACGAAAAAGAAGCCAACAAAAACTAAAGCCATAAAAATTACATACCAATTAGCAGACAAAGACCAAAACAAAAAAATCCAGCTGGACGGAATAATAACAACGACATCAGAATCTCCATTTGCACTTGAGGAGAAGCATTGTGAAAGAGGAAGATGGGAAGTCTCTTGATACACTTATTATTGTCTTTACATATTGCTTTTAATATTTTGTTATTATATTCCTATTTATGTTTTGCTTTAATTGCAACTTGCAAGACTTTAAAAAGTTAGCAATAAAATAGTGAGTGAGTCCACTGACCTTGCCTAAAAAAAAATTAACAATTCACTAGACACGTTTAATTTAGTTATTTTTTTTAAAAAAAATTAAAACTAAAATAAAAGTTTAATATAAAAATTTTATATCTTTGATTTTTAGTAATTACAAAAATTTAATTTTCTTTAAGTTATTATTTAGTACCTTAAATTCACAACTCATCCCACACCACATTAATTTTAAAAATAATTATTTCAACTCGCTCCGCATAACTCTAAATTTGCCCCGTACCCACACCACCCCAACCCGTCCCATTGTCATCCCTACGTGCACTGGCACGTTATGTATGGATTTATGTCCGCTGGTGGCATTGTATGTCATTCTTTACTCTCAAATTAAAGAACCTCATTATGTTAGCATAAAGTGTGTAGTGGTGAGTTCGAGGTTACAGTTTGTTGGTCAACATTTAGCAGCCAATGAAAGTGGCAGGGAGTTGGCCTTAATTTCCCTTAAAATCTTGTAACATAAGTATCCTTTCGACTATTCATTTATCAAATTGCAAATTTACTACACTATATTTTTTTTTTCCAACCCAAGAAAGAATTCCTCACCTACAAATATTAATGTTTCTTCTTTTGTAATAGACATGAAAATAAGATGAGTTGAAATATGTTAAGTGTGGAAAGAGATTGTAGCGTATAGTAGTGAAAGAGAGAGTTAAGATCAAAAAATATTTAAAGTTTTCAACTATATTCACTATACAAAAGATGACATTTATATGTTGAAGGAAGGTGTTTTTATGTGGAATTTTGAATTCTTTAACTAATCCGAAATTATTTGAGTTGTACAACATTGTTAGGCCATTAATTCGTTTTGGTATAGAAATTATTGCAAGTCTTAACATCTTTTTTACTTTTTCGACACACTGTTTTTTTCCCTCATAAATAAAAACATTTAACCTCGACAAAAGAATTACCACAAAATCAGGTTAGATTTATTGGGTCATTTTAAAATTATGCTGTATCACATGCCACAAACAAATATATGGGTGGATCCAAGAGTTTCAGGGTCCATTATCTTCACAACTTTTACAACTGATTTTATGCTTGAATTAATTACAATATCAAAGAACTTTAAAGTTGCAATTTGTCCCCTATCCCCATGAAAATGTAATTAACTTAATTATGACTATTTTGACCCGTTAAACTTTAAAAATATATACACGCTCCATGTTTGTAACAATGGTAAATTATGAACTGAGAATACATATATATCACTTAATTTTCATAGTTAAGCGATAAAAATTTGTATACACGAACATATCCTACATTCATTTGCTTAATGCAAACATCGGCGAATCCACCAAGTTTTTCCGTTAAGAATTCAAAGAGTACGTTAGATACTTATAGTAGTTACAAGAAAAGGTGGACCACATATAAGCAGAGCTTGGTTAGGTTGAACTTATTAGTTTTGTTCTAATTAATTTTACATTTATATTAAAAAATTATTTACTATAAATTATTAATTTAAAATCACTATTTAGGAAAAAATAAATTTTAAAACATGAATTTCAAATACTGATTCCGTGTAATGTTCCAATATTTCTCCAAAAGGAAGAAAAAAGATAAAGAGAGTAAACATTCATATTACCAAATTTTGTTCAACCAACAAATTAAATTAAAATAAAAGTTGATGTATAACACATACATATAGATATCAATAAAGGTGATTTATGAAAGCCAAAGCATTGCTAGCAAGTTTAGTAACATAAGAAATGGCATCAATAATGTTAGTCTTGACATCAGGATTGACTTTCCTATCAGAGAAACCATCCAAGCAAGAATTTGCATCAGTTATTACAGCACTTGCATAAGTCTTAGCATTATCCCATTGAAAATCCTTGTCTGTATCATTAAGATGATTCATGGCACCAAGTGTCTCTTTCAACTCATACACTGCATCTTTCAAGTCACCAATACAATCTTTAATGGCACCTGCCTCGTATTTTGTTATCCCTTTATTCTTTCCAACCTCTGATATCATGTGGGAAGCATTTTGCGCGCTCTCTATGGCGATGTCAAGAGCAGTGTCACAGAGCTTGATAGGGTTAGTTTGGACAGAAGAGGCATATGGGAGAAGGGTGTTCAGGCAAAGTGAAGGGTATGTTGTGATTTTGCATTTGGATTTGATGAAGTTGGAATTTGAGTTGCCTTCATGTGCTTGGGAGATTGTGGATAATAATACAAGAAGAATTGGTAAGAGGGTCTTGGTCAGTTTTTTGGAACTAGGACTACAATTTTCCATTGCTATATCATTGGGATATTGGAATTGGAAATGGAATGTTGAATGTGTTGGAGTTTTAGACAAGTGTAGATATATATAGAGCTCAATGTGAGGTGAATTCAATTTCTTGATATTCCTATCAACTTGAATGCATCTCAATTATTCCACCTAATACATGTATTATACGGTGGAAATTAACCCAAATTTGGTTAACATGCCTAATCCATTCATACTAAACTTGTATTCAATCCGCCTATTTTAAATATGGATTAATCAATTTTCAACTTGTAATAAAACGGATGAAAAATGGGTGAGATATGGGTTGACGAAGAACCCACACATTTGTCTCCAAAGAGTGAGCATGGTACAATATTAAAAAACTTTGATTCGGTAATTTTAATTTTTAATTTTTTAAAATACTACTATCATTATTATCTTTTCAAACAAAAGAAAACGATTATAAGATTAAATTCACTTTTTTTAAAACTATTTGTTCCATACCTTTTGTCTGTCTCGGGTCAGGTAGGCGAATGATAATACAAGCAAGTTACCCAAATTAATTCGATATTTCTAAATTCGATTTTGATGTTTTAGGGTAAGATAAATTCGTAATCATAATTTGTTTGCCAACGACTTGTATGCGCGCCTCAAAAAAGTATAGTACTCGATTTCATTACATGTATCGGGGGCATCGTCTAACAAACTATGGTTATTCATATAATAAAGAATTATGACTTTGACTTTTTAAGAAATATCTCAATTATATATCATACTTATGACTTCAACTTATTAAAAAACATCTGAGTTACGTCATACTTATGACTTCAAATTTTTAAGAAATATCTCAATTATATCATACTTACACCCTATACATGTAGAAATATTCAAAAGAAAGTAATGCAATTCCATTCGTTAATCAATCACACAAAAAGATAGTTAAATCAAGATAGAATGGTTAAAGTTCCAATATAAAGATAAAATACTTCGATATGGTATTCGATATTTTGATAACATTTTTCTAAATACCACACTTAATTTTTTTATTTTTTTTTTGAAATGCACAACAAAATCATAACACTGAAATTGAGATATCAAAAATTTCAATTTCAATATTGTAACTCGATATCACCGTATACCATATCCACCCCTAATTTCCACTACTTGCTACTTTCACTGGCACACGTTAATCAGGTAACTGTGCCTATCAATATATTGCTTAAACTAATGGGAAAAACATTACTTAGTACATTTTTTTTTTATTGCTGCAGCTAGGAATTAAATTTAATCTATTATACTTTTTGTCCACTTTATTGACCGCTAAATTATACTCTAAATGTAATTTAATATCTCAAAGACCATGATTGGTGATGCATGTATATATGAACATATCTTTCCCAATAACATTCTAAATTATTGGACTTGTGATAATAATAAAGTATATATTTACAAAATGTGAGTTGTGAAAGACAGATGTGAACAAAAATTCTTGCTGTCATATATGGCAGCTAGCAATCACATGCAGATTTAAGTCACATGAACTAAGATAAAAAGTTGATTCAATAATGGTACTGAAAATATCATATCAAAAGCAATTAGAAAGGAATGAATTTGGCATATCAACATTAAGCTAATTAGAGGAAATCGAATCAGATGGAATTTCTTAGTTGGAATGAGTATATTTCCACCTGCATTTGATGATTCATGAAATTTCCCCTAACAATGTCTAGCTACTGCTTGGGAGAATAAAATTGGTCAACTTTGTCTTAATTATTATTATTATTCCAAGGAAGAAAGCACAAGTATCCTTTGAAATATGATTGAAATCTAGGACACATTTATGTTTTATTGGGTTCTACACTTTTTAAAACTATTTTAAAGTGTAATAAACATACCTTCTGGTGTCGTGGTGACATAAAGAGTGTGTTCACTTTCTTGAAAGTAAGTGAAAGGCGAAAAATATGAGAAAAATCTATCAATATTGGAGACATATTCTTTTTTAATTGAACAATATACAATTAACTAGTACACATAATTATTAACATTAATACTTATATATGTTTAGTTATTTTCCTTTATTTCTTTATAAAATATTTATTTTCCACCTCCTTTTAACTTATTTTTTTCTCTTTATTTTTATCTATTTTTTATATTTAATTTGATTTCCTTCATTCTATTTGATATCCATCTGAAATAAACTTAATTTAAATACAAGATATTTAGAATTAAATTTTGAATCAAATTCAAAGAAAAGCAAAAATAAAAAGAATAAACAAAATCAATTAATAAAAGAGAAACAATGAAAGAAGGTAAAAGAAATAATCACGTGTGTTTGAGGAAATTTTAAAAAAATTGTGTATTAGAGAAAATTTAAAATACAATTAACTTATTTTAAATACAAAGCAAAAAAAATAAGAAGAATTTAATTTTTTTAAAAACCTGAAAAAACAGTTGGAAAATAACTCATATATACACGTGGCGGCGCGTGCATATCACCTCAGCTAATTGAATTGAGTTGTGGCTCCACATTAGCACATAAGGTGCAAAGAAATTAGATTTTATTTTTGAACATTTTGCAATTAGTTGGTGCACATAATTATTAACATTAAAACTTATATATATTTAGTTATTTTTCTTTCTTTCTTTGTGAAATATTTATTTCACATCTCACTTTTAACTCTTTTTTTCTCTTTCATTAATTTATTATATTTCTACTTTAATTGATTTGAAAAAATTATGTGTATTTTAAAAATAATAATAATAATAATATTTTTTTTAAAAAGTGTCCTTTATTATTAATATTTTTAATGTTTTATTTGATTTCCTCCACTATTCTTTGATATCCGTATGAAATAAACTTATTTTAAATTCAAGACATTTAGAATTAAATTTGAAATCAAAGCCAAAGAAAATAAAAGGAAATAAATAAATCAATTAAAACAAGAGAAAACAATGAAAGAAGGTAAAAAATGAAAATAAAATAAAATTACGTGTGGTTGAGAAAATTTTAAATACAAGGCAAAGAAAATAAGGAAAATCATGGGGCGGTTTGGACCGAACTTATAACATTCGATAACTATAAACTGATAACTAATAAACTGATATCTTAATTGTACTATAACTGTTTAGTATGCCTATAAATAAGGGTGTTCATGGGGCAGTTTGAACCAGTTATTGGTCAAAATCAAATCAATTTGATCGATTACTAAATTTTTTAAACCAAACCAATTTAATCGGATTGATTAGATTGTTTGATTATTAACCGTAAATCAAAATAAAAGAAGTGATTCATTCAAAAAAAAAAAAAAAGACAACAATTCATTAAAACAGAAATGAATTGTCTTTGTGTCATTTTGAATCTTATAATTTTAAAAGTAGAGCTCCAATTATGTTTAACTGTCCATTTAGTCATGCCAAATGGCATTCATCTTGAGCAACCAATACAATTTTCTTAGTGTTTGCCAGCTTATTTTAGCAACAATTAGTTAACCAATGTATATATAATCATCCAAAAGTTGGCCCTTATGCTAACTTTTTGTTTGACCTTTCTTGATTTCTTAAATAAACTTTAATGAAAATATATATATGATATTTAAAGTTGTTCAAAAATACTATATTATGTATATATAATTATAAAAAATATAATTTTTTTTTAACAAAATCAAAACTAAATCAAATCTTATCAATTTTTAAAAATTTAAAATCAAACCAAACAAAATAAAAATCGATTTGGTTTGATTTTTCGATTTGGATCAGTTTTTTTTTCAAATCATGAACACTCCTACCTACGAATCGAAAAATGATATGTTGAATCAAATAACTTTAAAATTGAACAGAAACAACCGACACGCAACCCTAAAGTGGGACACGGAGGGTATATATTCAGATTATTTTTTCATTTGTGGCATTTCTAATTTTGTTAAGTCATTTATGTTTGTTTTGATTTATAAAATTGTTAGTTGTATTACAAATGTCCTTATAATTTAGCCAAATGTCGCAAGGTCTGATTCACATTTTTTGATGTATCTACTCAAATTGTGGTGCACCCATTCATAAAAAAAAATTAGTTACTTCTTCAAAGATTGAACATTTTTAATAATGAGAATGCAAAAAGGGTTTATTTTTGCAAGATTTTCAAAAGTAAATTCTTAAAAGTTCCAAACAGTTGACTATCTGCATGTAAAAAGTCAGTTAATACACCCTTTAATAAGTCTTTGGTTCCATGTTTTCTTCTTTTACTAACTTCCACCTTTCACACAAACACAATGTTTTTTTCACCTTTCACACAAACATACAAATTCTACCATTTGGAATTTCATCTTTGGCCATGATGTTGAAATATCTTTTTCGCTTTTTCTTGTCTTTTATCCTCTTGTAGTTTGTCTCATTCTTAACTGAAAATATAACCACTTAGCTTTTCTTAAACATCACATATTCTAAATACACAATCACTATATCAAAAATATCTTTAGCAGAGTTTAATTAACGCTAAATATTTTTTTTTAATGTCAATTAATAATTTTTTGTAAATGTCCCTAAAATTTATAGTGACTTTGAATCTGCTAACAATTAACTAATGCCGGTAAAGACTTTAGCACTCTTAATACACTTATAATATGTTGTGTCAATTTCTTATCAAACAAGCATTATATATTTTAAAACACTTATGATATATTTATATTGCAAGTATAATTCACTTTTAATATATTATCACAATATTATAATAAATAATAATAAATAAAAAATATTACTAAAATTAATAATTATTTATTATAAAATACTCAAATAATGATAAAGCCCATGTGCTTGCCTCATAAGGGGCACAATGAGGACTATTGCTGCATGCCTATAACTACAAGTCAATATCCTATTGAGGCACATGATTGTATGGACTTTTTGGTGCTTGTGACGTGCCATCCCCAAAATAAATAAATTTCATAACATCATCACTTTGGATAGGGCATAAGTATAGGCGATGTTTGCGGACAAGATTCATCTAAAATCAAGTTACAAAAGGATATACTTAGGTTAGGGGTGGTAAAATGAATTCAAATATAAGTAAGGGTTATTTAATTCGTTTAAAATTTTATGGGTTGAATTTAAGATAATTTGAATTGGATCAATCTTAACCTATGCATGTTTTAACTCATTCTAAAATAATCTTCAATTGAACCCAATTTAATTATCAATTTCAACCTGTTTTAAGATTTTTTTATTTGTATTAGTGCAATGTGTGTTCTCATAATGAAGTTATGAATTACTATCTATTTTATCTACTTTATTTCTTTTAAGATTTATTTATCCATTTGTAACTTATTTCTTTTATTTACTTGAGTTGAAATTCAAATTCTAATTATAAAAGATAAATAACAATATATTAAAATTATTGAGATTAAGCGGGTCAAAATAGATGGGCCATGACCCAATTCAAATTTTTGATCTTATTTGAGCCCAAAATAAATTTGACGGCATGAATTATGCAAAATGTCCATTGAAAAAAAAATTATTTACACAAAAATAGCCCAATTCTTTTTTATTACTTAAAATGGTCGTTATTTGGTTTGGAGAAAAAAAAAGCGACAAGTTACCCTATTTGGCAACCGGCTTGGCCATTTGACCCCCTTTTTTTGTGCTATTAAAAAAATACCTTTTTATTGCTTAAAATTTTTTGTTGCTCTTTTAAAAATTTTCTTTTTCCTTTTCTTATTGTTTTTAGAGCTGTCAAAATGAATTTGGCTCGTAAGGTCGATTCAATCCAATCTTTGAATTAAGTTGGGTTGGGCTAAATTTTTTCAGTCCATTTAGGAACAAGGCTTTTTAGCCAGCCTCATAGGCTCAACCCGCGAGCCTTAAAGGCCAACTCGTGGATCATGAATTTTTTTTAAAATTATTATATATATAATGTTAACCATTCCATTATTCACACAAAATCTTCGATGACTTATCAGCTGTCTTGCTTGAGGAATAATTTCACAAAAATGGAGACAAACCGGAATAACGTCCGATCTTGTTTTTGGATTGAGTAGAAAAAGGATATATGAAGTTCGTTCTCTTCCTCTGTGCATCTCTCTGATGGGTAAATCTTCATAAAAGAGGAACAACTTTCGTGTGATTTGTGATTGAATGTAACTGTTAAGATTTTCTCTAGAATAAATCTTTCTCTTAATAGATCTCTTCTTGTTCCTCAATCTTCGAAGAATACGGCGTTGTATTATTGTAAGTCAACAAAGTATACAACCTCATGTGGATTAAATTCAAGCTAATCACAGTAACTTGGAAACCACCAGTCATAGGATGGCTTAAGGTGAATACAGATAGGGCCTCAAAAGGTAATCCTGGTAGGAGTTCTTGGGGTTTTTGTGTGAGAAACATAGAGGAAAATATATTACATGCACAAGCCAAGGATATTAAGGATTCATCTAGCACCAATACAAAAGCAGAAGCACTGGCAATCCTACATGCTCTAGAATATTTAGAGACAACACAGTTAGACAAAGTAATTATGAAAATTGATTCTCTATTAATCAAAAATACTATTAAAAGAACCTGAAAAGTGCCATGGAAAATTGTGACTATTCTGGAAGAGATTTGAAAAATTATGTGAGGCAAAACAATGATCATAACACATGTACTCGGAGAGAGGAATAAATTGGCTGGCCATTTAGCAAATATGGCACTAAAAAGGGGGTTGTTATAGTCAATAACTTTCAGAGTTGGAACCTCAAGGCAGGAGAATAGTAAACACTGATAAAATATTTATTCCTTATTTAAGAATCAGGTCGTGCAGAAAATGATAAATTTTTCGTTGAGATATTCATCAATTGATGTTAGTTATTTTTTCTAAATAATGTATTTGCCTTGTAAAATTTAAGTGCTTAAGTAAATGTACCACCGACAGAAAAAGAAGAAAAATTCAACAAAAATAACAAGTATATGTAATGTATCATTATTATTTGAATAGTGTATAATCGTGCATAATGATGTATATCTATTTATCAGATAATACTATACAACATTTATACGCTGCAGTAATTCATCTTCTTTAATGAGCTGTATTTTCTTTTCCAATCTCGACTAGCTTAAATCTCTTCTAAATTGTCTCATATTTTAGATATGAGATCCTCTCAGTGTTTTGAGTCTTTTGATATATTATTTATCCAAAATGGTTCATGTTTACAGCATGTTGAATTTTAAAAGTTGAACTTCAAAGCTCTTCAATGACAATGACAGATTTCAAGAAATAACAACTTAAATCTCTCTCTAAACAACTTAAAATTTTAGATATGAGTTCCTCTCGATGTCTCAATTCTATTGATATATAATTCACTTAAAATAATTTACATTTACGGAATGATGACAGAAAAATGGCCATTTATTTCTCTATAGGTAATCTTCAAGGATATTATCCTATTTATCTTATAATCATGCTCACATGTGTAATTTTATCTTCAATGAATTAAAAAAATAAGCAAGCAAGAAAATTGTCAGTTCTATAAAATATGGGTTTCAAAAAGTGATGAATCTACAATAACAATAATAATAATATACCAGTGAAATCAAACAAATGAGGTCTGGAGAGGAGGAGGGGTAGAATGTAAGCAAACCTTACCACTACCTCATGGAGGTAGAGAAACTGTTTTCAAAAGACCCTCGGCTCAAGTGCAACAAATCCAGGTATAAAGAAGAAGGAGACAACGAAGAGAATATAAAAGTAACAAGTAGCAGTGCAAAGTCTACCGAAAATGATTCTAAAATAATAGTAAAACAATGTGACAATTGAAACACAGTAAACAACATACTATGATTGATTATTGAAAACAATAATAAACAATGCTAAACTCAAAACAATAACTACAATAATACAACTGGTACCATTGGCAAACATAAACCACCCTAAGCAAGACACCACTACCTACTAACATTCTACCTATACGCGGCCTCCCCAAATTCACATCTAAGGGCATGTCCTCGTTAACCTAAATCTACATCATATTATGTCATATCACCTCTCCTCAATGCTTTTTCGACTTGCCTCTGCATCTATTCTACCCTCTATAACCAACCTCTCGCACCTACTTACTGGTGAATCTGTGCATCTCCTCTTCACATGTTCAAATGATAGTAGTCTTGATTTCCTTACCTTGTCCACCAAAGAGGCCACTCCCACCTTATCCTAAAAATCTTTATTTTAATCTTATCGCTCCTAGTATGATCACACATCCACCTCACCATTCTTACCTCCACAACATGCATTTTTTTGATATGAAAGGTTTTGACTGGCTAGCATTCTTAACCATACAATAATATTGGTCTACACACCACTCTATAGAACTTAACTTTGAGTTTTAACGGTACCTTTTTATTACACAAAATTCCACACAAAAGTCTCAACTTCATCCAAGTCGCATCAATATGATGTGTGATATTCTCATCGATGTCCTCACTTCTCTGGATTTAGCCCCAACATACTTGAAATTGTTTCTCTTAGGGATAATTTGTGTACCAAGCCACACTTCCGCGCCTACCTCATGCATCACATTGTTGAATTTACACTCAACATATTCTATCTTAGTCCTGCTTAACCAGACCCCTTTAGTCTCTAAAGTTTCTCTCCATACCTCTAACATAACTTTAACTCCATTGCATGTCTCATTAATAAGTACTATCATCCACAAATAAAACACACAATGACACCTTATTTTGGATGTCTTGCGTCAATTCATCCATCACCAAGACAAACAAAAATGGATTGAGAGTTGATCCCCGATGTAATCCCATCTTCATAGCGAAGTGTTCCATGTCTCCTTCCACCATTCTTACCTACATTTTAGCTCCTTCGTACATGATTTTTATGGCCCTAATGTAGGCCATTAATACACCTCTTTCTTCTAGTCATCTCCACAAGACTTCTCTCCGGACTTTGTCATAGGCTTTCTCTATGTCAATGAACACCATATGCAAGTTTCTCTTTCTTTTTCAATATTTCTCCATCAATTTTTTCATAAGATGGGTAGCTTCTATGGTCGATCATAGATATGAAATGTCAAACCCTAATGTCAGGATGCAAGTAGCATCTGGTGCCATACTTGCTTGCTAGACAACTACACTACTAGCATAATACCAACTATGAAATCAAAAAAACAAACAAGTATATCTTGACTTAAAAATAAGCCCTCAACCAGCAAGGCCCCTGTCAACATAACTTGTAGTAAACTCAACTAATCTCAGCAATTCATATAGAACGCAAACTACTCCTTTGTGGCCGGCAAGGCCATCATGATATCTAAAAACATATAAAGTGAAAACATATAACCATATATTATCAAGCCAATAGACCACTCTGCTAAAAGAAAAAAACAACAACAATGCATGCTATGATATCATATTTTACGTTATGCATATTTCTCACATGCTTAGTATATTTCATGTACTAATGCATAGTTTTGCCTATATATTTCATAATATAGGTCATGGCGTGCTTTCCATTCTCGTGGCTAGCACATATTCTATTCAGAGTTGTTTATTTTGGTGAATCCTTATGTTTCAAGGATGTAACCATTTATGTTTTCTTCCATTTCAGACTCATGTTATTTCTTATGTTTTGGGTGAGTTAGGGCTTGTTCTACACCACTGTCTATATTAGTAGAGGCATAGTCTGACTAGACTAGTATGCTTATGTTTATTTCACTTGTTATGTTTTGAATTCTCTTTTATCGAGATTCCTCTGTTTTGAGACTTAGTTTCCGCATTTGTGTTAACTCTTGATTTTATGTTATCTCATGTCATGATATGTATGATAAAAGGCTTGGTTAGAGTATCTTAGGATTTTAATCATTGTGTCATATTTGGGGTCTAGTTTGGGTGGTGACAAAAGTGTCATCAGTTGAAGTTGATTTATAATTTCTTGTTGTGTCTCCCCACTTTATGATAACACTGGGTGGAACCAAATCTTTTGATATGATGGATGACACGGTGAATAAGATGGACCTTTCATTAAGTTAAGTCTCCCTAGAGTTTAATTATGCACTTGTTATAACTTTAACTCAAAAGTTCATAGGTGTTGGAAATGTAGTGGACCAAAGTAAAGAATTTATTTCACTAGAAAGATGATAATGCAAACTTAGTTCTGCGGCACTTTTGGAAATTAAAGATCACTCAACAAGGAATACCTTACTAATCTTTTACGCTCATTTCTATTTCCTTATTTTTTTTATATATTTACTACTAACAATGGCTATTTTTAAGTGAAGGTTTATAAAGATTTCAAAAAATACTTTGCTACAAAGTCTTCCTTAGTCAACAAAGGATGCATGCATTGTAGGCTCATGGTTGTCCTTTTGAACTCAAAGAATGCTACTCGTAGCCCACAATTCAATTTCAAGTTTGCTTCTTCTTGTGCATCAATATTTGACTAACAAATTGAGTTTGAAATTTCAACACTTTCTCTCAAACTCTATTTTTCATTCCAAGCATTTGTTTCAACTTGTAAAATGTATCAGCTTTCTATAACTTTGTGAAAATATCTGCTAGTTGGTCTTCTGTCCTACAATGAACTAGCTCCACATTTTTATTTCTCACTTTCTCTCGGATGAAATGATACTTTGTATCTATATGGTTGTTGCGATTATGCGATATCAGATTCTTGGCAAGTACTATAGTAGACTTGTTGTTGATGTAGATAGTAATTTGACCATCATTCGCAATATACATCTCATCAAGAATAATTTTTAACCAAATTGCTTGATATGTACATTCTACTGCGGCTATATATTCAGCTTCACACGTTGATGAGGCTATTGTTTGTTACTTCTTTGATGACCTTGAAAATACTGCCGAACCGATGTGAAAAGCATATCCAGAGGTATTTTTTCAATCATCCATATCTCCCCCATAATCAGAGTCCGAATATTCTACCAAACTCAAATTTTTAGTGTGAGTATAAAGTAGGAGTTCATTTACTGTACCTTTAATGTATCTCAAGATTCTTTTCACAGTAATCCAGTGATCTTGTTTTGTCCTTTACATGAACCTGCTTATAAGTCAAACTGCATATATGATATCTGTTCATGAGATAGTTAAATACTGTAACCTACAAATGACACTTTTAAAGAAAGTTGAATTTATTCGTTCTTCGATTGAGTCAACACTTAGCTTCATACTGAATCTGCTAGCGTGGATACTAGTTTGCAATCTTGCATTCTGAACTTTCTTAAAACTTGATCCGCATATTTCTTTTGGCACATGAATATACCATCATTTATTTATCCCACTTCGACTCCAAGAAGTATGGCATTTCACCTATATCCGTCATTTCAAATTATTTAGTCATTGCTTTCTTAAAGTCATTAAGCATACTTGAATTATTTCCGGTGAAGATCATATCATCGACGTATAAACATATGATCATGATGTCTCCGACTTTATTTTTCTTTGTGTATAAAGCATGCTAGTGTGGACTTTTCACAAATCCATTTTTTTGAAAATATTTATCAATCCAGGTGTTCCATACTCGTGGAGTTTGCTTTAAATCATACAATGCCTTCTTTAAGCGGTAGACTTTGTCTTCCTATCGTAGCTTCACATATCCAAGTGGTTGCTCAATATAAACTTCTTCTTCCTAGTAGATATTTAGGAAAGCTGACTTTACATCAATGTCACACCCCGAGAGGGCACCCTAGACGTGACCGACACTTGAAAGCCATTTCTGACCCTTAAGCGAACCACCTGATTCAATCACTTTATCAATCAGTCATAAACGCTCAAAGGAAGGCTCAATCATGACATACTATTCATAATATAAGGGCCGAAGGCCAAACATGTTTAACTCAACAAAATAAGTATAATAGGACTCCTCAAAATAACAGTCCAACCTCCCCACACTCTAGTCTATAAAGCCTTTATCAAAGTCTAGAAGGTGCCAATGACAAGCCCATGGCTACCAATAATCAAGATAAAGGAAGCAACAACAACAAAACTATACAAAGAACTCAACATCCTCCGGAAACTAGGAGGACTCACTAACTAGCTGGGAGTGTAAGTGAATCTTCAACGGAGCGCCGGTTGATGATCTCTGGTACCTGTCGCTGCATCATAAAATGATGCAGGCCAAATGGCGTCAGTACATAGAATGTACGAGTATGTAAAATGGCCGGAGGAAACAACATCAAGAAAGCATCAATATTAACTCAGGGTCTTAGCTCATATTTATATACATAACAACTCACTCAAATGTCCTAAGTCCAACAAGAATAGTTTAGATAGGACTAACTCATAAGCCACTTAACTCAACTGACTCGGAGAACTATCAAGGCCTAAATAGGAGTTTCTCTTAATCGAAACCCATCACCTATGAGCCGGCGATAGTACAACAATCAGACATTGTTACCACGTCCGTCCATACCTTGCCAGGGCATGAACGCCTCCCTAATCATGGATACCATCGATTAGTCGAGTCCTATCATTTTAGGACAATAAAATGGAAAACATCTGACTTTAACAGTTCGATCCCATGGGAAGCATCCGACTTTAACGGTTTCATCCCTACCTACGTTGGTGGCGTAGTTTCTGGGGTTCGAGTATGGACTATACTCTTACCCGCTTTGGTGCTCGATACTCCTCCCATGACTCTATGCTCATAAGACTCCCTCAAATCATCTCAAACAAGCCCTCACGGCTAGTTTCATGTGGAACATTTCCCACTCATCAACTCTATCCTCATTCTTAACTCAGTTTAAGTCATAATGGTAAGTCTCATTTAGGACCTTGTCTACTCGTCAATTCTACCCTCTAATTAACTCAATCAAGCCTCATTTAGGTAAGCATTTATGATATCTCCTCAAGACTCATCACAACTCTATGACTTTAGCTCAACGATTTAAGTAGAATAAAACATTTAAGGAAAAATGACTTAAGCAACATAATCACTTGGCCAAAGAGATCAACAAAACATAATAACAAGTCATCTCCATCAACTCATACTAACATTAAGGATTTAGGAATTTCTTAGCTCAACAACATCAACACATATGGCATTAAATAATTAGGAGACAAAACTCATTCAAACATGAATCATACTAAGAAACTACATTTTTCATAGATATCTAACCTCAAAGCAAGAGTAGGGCACATGGGTGGACTCAACCCATGTTTTAGATAGCCTTACATACCTTAGTGAAGACTTGAAGAAAACCTTGTGGTTGGGTCTTCAATGGGAAACTCAAACCTTGAAGCTCTTGGAACTCTTCTTGTTGGAGAAGGATTTGGAGAGAAAGAAGAAGAGAGAGAGAGAGAAGAGGTTTCTAGGGCTTTTAGAGAGAGAGAGTGGGGGCTGAATAAATGATCCCAAAATAGTCTAGGGTGATACATATATAATTTGGGGAAATTCCCAAATTGCCCCTCCTCAAAAGTTCTGAAAAATAGCCACGACGAATCTTTTGGATTTAATTTGATCCTAGGGGTCCTTCATGACCCACCTCACCTCTAACGCTGCTCAAATTCTCAAAGACTCATCTCAACTCATGCATACGATCCTCAATACTTGAGTTCGACCCTACCCGTATACAAGAAGGGTCGGAATTCTAGGGAAAATTTTTGAGGGGTGTTACATTATCTCCCCCTTGGAATCATTCGCCCTCGAATGATGAGTGGCCAGGAAATGGACTCAGGGTACAGATCACAATCAACATTCAGTCATTCAATCAATCAAATTTTCAAACAATTATCAATCAAGACTCAAGAAGGCACAAATGAATTCAAGTCAAGGAAATGGTCATTACCTTCAACATTCTCCTAGGTAGGCACGAATAGATGGGGATATTTAGATTTCATGGCTTCCTCCGCTTCTCATGTGGCTTACTCAACAAATTGGTTTCTCCACAGGACTTTGACTGAGGCGACTTCTTTGTTCCTCAGTTTGCGAACTTGGCGATCAAGAATTTGGACCGGAACCTCTTCATAAGACAAGCTATCCTTAATTCCAATGCTATCAATGGGGACTACCAATGAGGGATCGCCCAATCACTTTTTCAACATCGAAACGTGGAATACCGGATGAATAGAGGCTAGCTCTGAAGGCAACTCCAACTCATAAGCAACACTCCCAATCCGCCTCAAGATCTGGTAAGGACTAATATATCGAGGACTAAGCTTCCCCTTCTTTTCAAACCTCATGAAATCCTTCATGGGTGACACTTTCAAATACACCCAATCATCCACCTCAAACTCTAAGTCTCTCCTCCTCACATCGGTGTAAGATTTTTGGCGGCTTTGGGCTGTCTTTAGCCTCTTTCGAATAACTCGCACCTTCTCCATGGCTTGATGAACAAGGTCAGGCCCAATCAACTTGGCTTCACCAACTTTGAACCACCCAATGGGAGATCTACACCTCCTCCCATACAAAGCTTCATAAGGAGCCATTTGAATGCTTGTATGATAGCTATTGTTATATGCAAACTCTATGAGAGGCAAGTGATCATCCTAATTTCCCTTGAAGTCAAGCACATATGCCCTCAACATATCTTCCAACGTCTGAATGGTGCGCTCTGCTTGGCCATCTGTCTGGGGATGGAAGGCTGTACTCAAGTTCACCCTCGAACCTAATCCCTTCTGAAAGGATTTCCAAAATTGGGAAGTGAATTGAGCTCCTCTGTCTGAGATGATAGACAAAGAGACCCCATGCAATCTGACAATCTCTTGTATATATAACTTGGCATAATCTTCTGCGGTGTTAGTAGTCTTAACCGCCACGAAGTGAGCTGATTTCGTCATTCTATCCACAATCACCCAAATGGAATCATGTTGCTTTCGGGACTTCGGCAAGCCTGTAATAAAGTCCATGTTGATCATCTCCCACTTCCATTCTGGAATTTCTATGTTTTGGGCTAAACCACATGGCCTTTGATGCTCAACCTTCACCTGTTGGCAATTCGGGCACTTGGAAACAAATTCCGCAACATCTCTCTTCATCCCACTCTACTAGTAGATTTCCCTCAAGTCATGATATATTTTCGTGGAGCCTGGATGAATGGAGTACCTGGAACTATGCGCTTCAACCATAATCCTCTCTCGAACATCATCGACATCCGGCACACACAATCTATTTTGGTACCTCAACACACCATCTCCCCCTTTGGTGAAAACCATCACCTTTTGTTTGTGAACAACTTTCTTTAGCCGGAGGAGGATGGGATCCTGATCTTGTTTCTCTTTTACCTCTGCTACAAGTGAGGACGTGGCCCCATCTCGAACGTTTACTCCACCTTCATTGTTCTCTTCGAGTTGGACTCCCAATTGGGCTAATCGATGTACCTCCTTCGCTAATTCCCTCCTTCCCTTTTCCACATGGGCAGTGCTACCCATGGACAACCTGCTAAGAGCATCAGCAACAACATTAGCTTTACCTGGATGGTAGAGGATGCTCATGTCGTAGTCCTTGACTAGCTCAAGCCATCTTCTTTGCCTCAAGTTGAGTTCCTTCTGGCTGAAGACATATTGCAGGCTCTTATGATCGGTGAATACATCAACATGCACTCCATACAAGTAGTGGCGCTAAATTTTTAGCGCAAACACCACAGCTACCAGCTCAAGGTCATGAGTTGGGTAATTCCTCTCATGAACCTTAAGTTGTCTCGAAGCACAGGCTATCACCTTCCCCCTTTGCATCAACACGCAACCAGACCCAATTCTAGATGCATCACAGTAGACCACAAAGCCCTCTCTCCAATCGGGCAGAGTCAAGACAGGAGCAGTGGTTAGCTCGGCCTTCTGTTTCTGAAAACTCTCCTCACACGCATCGGACCATTGAAACTTAGCCTTCTTTTGGGTCAGCTTAGTCAATAGTGATGATATGGATGAGAATACCTCTACAAACCTTTGATAATACCCGGCCAAACCCAGGAACCTCCTTATCTTTGTTGGGGATGTGGGTCTAGGCCAATTCTTCACAGCTTTAATTTTCTGAGCATCAACCTGAATACCATCTCCAGATACAACGTGGCCTAAGAAGGCCACTGATGCAAGCCAAAACTCACATTTAGAGAACTTTGCATACAATACCTGGTCCCTCAAAGTTTGTAAGACGATTCTAAGATAATGGGCATGCTCCTCCTCATTGTTGGAGTAAACTAGAATATCATCTATGAATACAATCACAAACATATCAAGATATGGTTTGAATACTCGGTTCATGAGATCCATAAAAGCGGCGGGGGCATTAGTCAACCCAAAAGACATGACCAAAAATTCGAAGTGGCCATAACGAGTTCGGAAAGCAGTCTTTGGAATATCACACTCCCTCACCTTCAACTGATGGTAGCCGGATCTCAGGTCTATCTTTGAGAAACAAGTGGCACCCTGAAGTTGGTCAAATAAGTCGTCTATTCTGGGGAGAAGGTACTTATTCTTTATGGTGACCTTATTCAGCTGCCTATAATCAATGCACATCCTAAGGGACCCATCCTTCTTTCGCACAAATAGGATGGGAGCACCCCATGGTGAGGCACTCGGCCTAATGAATCCCTTATCTAATAAGTCTTTCAGCTGATCCTTCAACTCCTTCAACTCAGCCGGAGCCATTATATAGGGAGAGATCGAGATAGGTTGGGTATCAGGAAGAATATCAATCCCGAAATCGATCTCTCTATCAGGAGGGACTCCAAGCAGATCTTCAAGAAAGACATCCGAAAACTCGTTGACAATCGAAACCGACTCCAGGGATGGAGACTCGATATTTTCATCCTTCACTCGGACAAGGTGATAAATGCACCCTTTTGAGATTAGCTTCCTGGCCCTAAGGTAAGAAATAAACTTACCCTTAGGCATAACAGGACTGCCCCTCCACTCTATGACAGCTTCGTTCGGGAATTTGAACTTGACAACCTGAGTTCTACAATCAATAGAGGCATAGAAGACATAAAGCCAGTCCATGCCAAGGATCAAATCAAAATCAACCATGTCCAACTCAACTAAGTCGGCCAAGGTATCCCTGTGATGAATTGACACAGTGCAGTCTCTATAGACTCTCTCAGCTAAGACAGAATCACCGATAGGAGTAGCTACACTGAAAGGCTCAAGAAGACATTCGGGAATTTTATTAAACTTACTAGCCACATATGGAGTCACAAAAGATAGGGTGGCACCCGGATCCATCAAAACATAGCAATTAAGAGAAGAGACTCGAATCATACCCGCCACAACATTTGGAGAGTCCTCTTGATCTTGGCGACTACCCATGGCATATAAACGGTTTGTACCTCCGCTGGTGCCTGAAGTAGTGCCCCTCTGATTATCTCTAGCCGGCGGTACAATGGCAGAATGCTGGACTCTATCTCCCCCTATTGGACACTCCCTCTGAAAATGGCCTATTTGGCCGCATTTATAACAACCAACCCTTCCCGCTCTGCATTCTCCCAAGTGGAGCCTACCACACTTACTGCATGGTGGCCTCTCCCTCGTACCTTGACTTACACTGGCCTGGGATTGAGAACCCTAGGGTCTGAAATTCCGATGACTTTGTCCCTGCCGATCATACCTGTTCTACGGCATAGGTGCACTGGCAGTAGATGAGGCATGATTGGGAGGCCTCTTCTGGAAGAAGGACCTGTTGCCCTTGCTTTTCCTCAGTTCACCCTCAGGGCCCGCTGATTTTGCCTTCTTGCTCAGGTGCTCCTCTCTGTCTCTTCTTTTCTCATCCTCCACCTGTTGAGCATACACCATTAGTCTCGAAATATCCATGTCCGAGATCAACAATGCTGCTTTGCACTCCTTCTTTACATGCCTCCGTAATCCAGAGACGAACTTCCTCATCTTTGACCTCACATCAGGAATCATTTTTGGAGCATACCTGGACAGCTGGATGAACTTCAGGCCATACTCCTTAACTGTCATTCCCTCCTGTTTCAGATTAACAAATTCCTCCACCTTCGCTTCCCTCAATTTTCGGGGAAAGAAGTAGTCAAGAAAAGCTCCCTCAAATTCATCCCACCTAGCAGGTTCAGCATCTTCACCTCTACCTTATTCCCATTGGTTATACCAAATGTTTGCCACATCTTTGAGTTGATAGGACACCAACTCAACTCCCTCTATTTCCGTAGCATGCATAGCTTTCAGGATTTTCCACATTTCATCAATAAAGTTTTGGGGATCTTCATCAACCTTAGAACCCGTGAATGCCAGCGGATTCATTCTCAGAAAGTCTCTAATTCTAGTGGCAGTAGATGGATCTTGGGAACTAGAGCTGAGAGCCGGCGAACTCTGGTTACCATTCTGGGCAGCCATTAATTGAGTGAGCATGGCAATCGCCCCTCGGAATTCTGCCTCTAACGTAGGTTCAGGCAGAGTAGCAGGCACTTGGGGTGCCTCCGCATACCTCGCGGGTCAGCCTCTAGCTCGTGTTGGGAGTACCTCCGATTGGGGCATCTCGGCGTTGTCAACGTTTCTCTGGCTAGCCGTACGTTTAGGAGGCATTATCTGTAACGTATAAACGTACGAATTAGAAAGGAATTTTATAGAGTTTAACTCTATCGTACGAAGACAGAGTATGAAAGAGGTGAAATAATTCCTAATGTCCTATAACCTCCTGCTTATAAGTGTGGTGCACAACACACCCATAAGCAAGATTCTACTAGAAACGGCTTCATAGACTCCCTAGGACACTTGAACTCTGTGCTTTGATACCATGTTTGTCATGCCCCGAGAGGGCACCCTAGACGTGACTGGCACTTGAAAGCTATTTCTGACCCTCAAGCGAACCACCTGATTCAATCACTTTATCAATCAGTCATAAACGCTCAAAGGAAGGCTCAATCATGACATACTATTCATAATATAAGGGCCGAAGGCCAAACATGTTTAACTCAACAAAATAAGTATAATAGGACTCCTCAAAATAACAGTCCAACCTCCCCACACTCTAGTCTATGAAGCCTCTATCAAAGTCTAGAAGATGCCAATGACAAGCCCATGGCTACCAACAATCAAGATAAAGGAAGCAACAACAACAAAACTATATACAAGGAACTCAACATCCTCCGAAAACTAGGAGGACTCATCAACTAGATGGGAGTGTAAGTGAATCTTCAACGGAGCGCCGGTTGATGATCTCTGGTACCTGTCGCTGCATCATAAAATGATGCAGGCCAAATGGCGTCAGTACATAGAATGTACGAGTATGTAAAATGGCCGGAGGAAACAATATCAAGAAAGCATCAATATCAACTCAGGATCTTAGCTCATATTTATATACATAACAACTCACTCAAATGTCCTAAGTCCAACAAGAATAGTTTAGACAGGACTAACTCATAAGCCACTTAACTCAACTGACTCGGAGAACTATCAAGGCCTAAATGGGAGTTTCTCGTAACCGACAACCATCACCTATGAGCCGGTGATAGTACAATAATCAGACATTGTTGCCACATCCGTCCATACCTTGCCAGGGCATGAACGCCTCCCTAATAATAGATACCATCGATTAGTCGAGTCCTATCATTTCAGTACAATAAAATAGGAAATATCTGACTTTAATGGTTCGATCCCATAGGAAGCATCCGACTTTAACGGTTCCATCCCTACCTACGTTGGCGACGTAGTTTCTGGGGTTCGAGTATGGACTATACTCTTACCTGCTTCGGTGCTCGATACTCCTCCTATGACTTTATGCTCATAAGACTCCCTCAAATCATCTCAAACAAGCCCTCACGGCTAGTTTCATGTGGAACATTTCCCACTCATCAACTCTATCCTCATTCTTAACTCAGTTTAAGTCATAATGGCAAGTCTCATTTAGGACTTGTCTACTCGTCAATTCTACCCTCCAATTAACTCAATCAAGCCTCATTTAGGTAAGCATTTATGACATCTCCTCAAGACTCATCACAACTCTATGACTTTAGCTCAACGATTTAAGTAGAATAACACATTTAAGGAAAAATGACTTAAGCAACATAATCACTTGGCCAAAGAGATCAACAAAACATAATAACAAGTCATCTCCATCTACTCATACTAACATTAAGGATTTAGGAATTTCTTAGCTCAACAACATCAACACATATGGCATTAAATAATTAGGAGACAAAACTCATTCAAACATGAATCATACCAAGAAACTACATTTTTCATAGATATCTAACCTCAAAGCAAGAGTAGGGCACATGGGTGGATAGCCTTACATACCTTAGTGAAGACTTGAAGAAAACCTTGTGGTTGGGTCTTCAATGGGAAACTCAAACCTTGAAGCTCTTGGAACTCTTCTTGTTGGAGAAGGATTTGGAGAGGAAGAAGAAGAGAGAGAGAGAAGAGGTTTCTAGGGCTTTTAGAGAGAGAGTGGGGGCTGAAGAAATGATCCCAAAATAGTCTAGGGTGATACATATATAATTTGGAGAAATTCCCAAATTGCCCCTCCTTAAAAGTTCTGAAAAATAGGCAAAAATGCACCTGGCACGATAGTGGCGCGTCGCACCATTGCAGCGCCAGGCTGAATACGCCCAAAACCTTCACACCTCGTAGTGGTGCGCCGCGCCAGAGACCAAACTATTGAGGTATGTTTCTGGCGCGATAGTGGTGCGTCGACTCCTTACAGCGCCAAGGCCAAATTTTCTGGGTTCTGGAAATTTGGCCTGAAAAACCCTGCACAACTTTTAGTGGCGCGTCGCGCTAGGGGACAAACTACTGAGGCATGTTACTGGCGCGATAGTGGCGCATTTCTTTTCATCTCGTTTACCATCGATTTTACCCAGTTGATAAATCATTAATACTTTTTGAGATTTTTATTTTTATAGTTTCAAATTCAGCTCGTAACGTTTGCAAATGCAACTTTTTATCTTTTTTGATTTCTTAATTTTTTTTTTGCATAATCTCCCACGCTTTTTTTAACGTCTTTGCTCCAGAATTTTTTTCAAAGGCTGATTCTTCAACTCCTTGATAGATGATGATTATCATCAACACCTTTTTATGTCTTTTCTTATTTTTTAAGCACTCTTTTATCTTCATTTAACAGAGCGGCTTCAGCTGCTCCATCTACCGGTACCTCGTAACTAATTTCAACGAGATCCCAACAATCATGTGCACCAAGAAATGCTTTCATCTGGATGCTTCAATTATCATAATTTGTCTTTGATAATTTTGGGACTTGAAACTGAAATATATTTATTATCATTTTTTAGGAACCTGACTCTAATACCACTTGTTGGAAACATTGTTGACCGAAGTAAAAAATTTATTACACTAGAAAGAGGATAATGCAAACTTAGTGCTGCGGCCTTTTTGAAAATTAAAGATTACTCAAAAAGAAATACCTTACTAATCTTTTACATTCCTTTCTATTTTCTTGTTTTTTTCTATATATTTACTATTAACAATGGCTATTTATAAGCCAAGGTTTACAAAAATGTCAAAAACAACTTTGCTACAAAGTTTTTCTTAGTCAACAAAGGATGTATGCATTGTATTATTGGCTCATGATTGTCAATTTAAACTCAAAGAATGTTACTCGCAGCCCACAATTCAATTTCAAGTTTTCTTCTTCTTGTGCATCAATCTTCGACTAATAAATTGAGTTTAAAATTTCAACAATACGAAAGTGAGAGAAAACTCCTATTACTATCGGTATGAGAGACATATATAGGGTAGTTGTTACTATCTTAAAATTATCTAGGCTAGTTGAGTTGTGGCGCATTTTCTATATGAGGTTAGACAAATTAGACTTCAACGACTAATTAGAGTGAGTTTGTGTAATTATTCATGGATAAGTTCATTTCTCAAATTCAATGTGATAATAGAAGACATTAATTTAATACCTATTCCAAGGAGGTTGACAATTATAGAGTATGATGCTAGTTTCACAATCATGGCTCATTATTCATATTGCTTGATACTTACTAAGAGGGACAACGTGATGAGATTCATTGGTTGTATAAGGTACATGATTCGAGTTATTGAGGTTGGAGAGGTTCATCATGGTACTTACACTAGTGTTGTAGATGATTCCATCTGTATTGACACTTATTATAGGTAGGAGGACTCTAAAGGGATAAAAAGAGGGCTCGTCATACTACTCTTTCTGGTGGTGTTCGTT
Organism: Solanum dulcamara; assembly: GCF_947179165.1. Lineage (NCBI taxonomy): Eukaryota > Viridiplantae > Streptophyta > Magnoliopsida > Solanales > Solanaceae > Solanum > Solanum dulcamara. The sequence continues at coordinate 25,069,847 of NC_077245.1, forward strand.
ATAAGCAAGGGTTCACGGAGTCAGGGATATTTGAGGAGTACGTAAAAAACTGAACTCTCATCTTTTAGTGTAGTACCATATTGTTAGGGGTATCATCAACATCAAAGGCATAGTGGTTTATCTCATTTAGGGCCAAGTACTTGTAGGTCTTATGTTATGGAATATCATGGCTAGTATAGGAGGACATGAGGTAGAGTGTTACACATATGGAGAGTTGGATCAGTATGATCGAGCTTTCCCATTAGGTGTACTACTATTGATCTGACTTTAGCTAGACCAAAAGATTCCACAATCATAACTTAAAAAACTTAGTCTACTAGAGTCGCTAAGTTGTGATGGCATATATATACCAATTCAATAGGCGAATCAAAGTTTAATAACAATAAATTTGCATTAATTACATGCATAAAGTAGGCATATGAATCAATTATAATTCATAAAGACATCTCAATAGTCATGAATGCAAAAAATATAAATACAACTCCAAAATATAATATTATGAGTACAAGAAAGACTAAGAGTAGTTTAAAGCTAGAAAGGATTTCAGTGCAATGAATTATCCAAGAAGCTCATGCTAATATTGAACAATCAACATTTTTATCCTTTTATCTCAATTTTTAGCTATTGACCGGTAACTTTGAAATAATTAACCCGGTCATCAAAGGATAAAGTGTAGTTTTACTTATATTCTGAATTAGTGAGGTATTATAATCATGTATCTTTTTTTATTTCCTCCTTTACGTTTTTCTATCTACCCCAAATAATTTTTCTTAGATATTTTGCATAAATATTTCTTCATATTTTCTGATAACTTTTCATGTTCTTAATCCTAGATCGTAAATTGAAAATTTTTGGTGCGATTAAATAGATAGAAGGCGGAAACAAATTCTTACTAATTAAATCTTAATAATGGATTGGTGAAGGAAACTTTTCAGTCCTTCAATAAGTTAAATTTTATTGCGTGATGAAGAAAATTTTAAACCATGTACTGTAATGACATGCCAATTATTTTATAGAAGAGAATGTCATGGACCAAAAAATTCCAAGAAGAAGATAAGATTCTACTAGGATTTTCTAGGCAAAGTTACAATTTTTTTTAACAAGTCATATTGACATTTTTTTATGAAGAATTTATTATAAAGTTAAACTTAGATAGATGCACACATATAAAGCTCATATCAGCAAGTTATGAAAAGAATAAACATGAAGAAAAGTTCTTAACATCAAAAATTTATTATGTTGTATGCTCTATTGAGGAAAAGAACATAAATGCTTTGTTACTTGAAAAATTTTAAAGCTCTTGGTTAGTGCATGAGAAGAAGATGAACCACAATTGAGCTTCTGAGGAGCAAGCTTTTATTTTTATCTCTTCCTAAAATTCTGAAGGAAGAAGTATAAGAAGATGTAAAGGAAGAGAAAAAATGTGACCGAGAAAATAAAGGAGGCGGCAACAAAAAAGGCAGTAGAAATTTTAGAGATAATGATTACGACAAAAAATAGACGAAGAAATTTTGACAAATCCAAGCTAGAATATTATCGTTGTAATAAATTTGATCATTGTCATTCTAAATGTTATACTATGCTACATAATGAGAAAGATGAAATAACAATTTTTGCTGAGAAAAATAAGAGAAAACCTCATTAATGATAGTACTTGCTGAAAGCAAGACTGAAAAGCTAGTTATTTGATATGTATATCGACTGCAATATCCACGTAACTGAAAGTAAGTCCTCTTTTGCTTATTTAAATGAAAGCTTCCATTCAATGATTAATTTTGATGATGTATGTGGTGAAAAAGGGTATTATTAATTTTAGAACTAAGAAAAGGTGTGTGAAAAATTATATCTAATGTGTTCAATGTTTCTGCTATGAAAAATAATTTGTTGAGGAGTTCTTATCAATTATTAGAAAAGAAGGTATATCATCACCTTTAGGAATGATGCTTGTGAAATATTTTATCCTTCTAGAGGAGTATGGCTATTATGAATATGAATAGGAATAAGTTATTTCCTTTGAAGATTTAATATGTTCAATCTTTTTTTATGACTGAAGTGAAAGACTCTTCATGGTTGTGACATTTTCGGTATGGTCATTTGAAATTTAACTAGTCAAAGTTATTACAAATAAATTATCTTCTCGACATGAAATGGTGCAAATAATATCTTAACAAAATTAGCTTCGATAATTCAGAAAAATATATCTTCAAAGTTATGATTGAAATCACAAATATTACAAGTAAGAATTCAACATAATAAAACTATCACAATATTGATAAATAATATGTCACGAACACTAATTATCAATGAGACAGCTAGGACAACATACAAGATAAGAACGAGATTGTCATTCTAGGGTTATATTTTTATTCAAAGCATTGTGAAATTAAAAAGTTGATTACATCTGCCATCAACAAGTAAAACTCTTATTTCGAATAAATTTAAATTCCAATAGACAAAGTAATAATAAACACAGAACATACATGTGATGGAGCATAGAAGAATAGCTCGAGAAAAGCTTCTTACAAATGCTTTCTAACTTTAATTCTTAACGATAATTCTTAAACTCTTTAGGCTAATTAATTAAAATAATAAAACAAGAATCGAATCATAACACATTAAGATACTTATCAAGACAATTTTTTAATTAAAATGCACAATGGACTAACATCGCAATTTCAATATAAATATTGATCAACGAATTCTATATAATTAAACATTAGCATAAATCAAGGTTAACAATCAAAACACCATATCCGTCCTTAGAGGAGGAGAAATATATCACTAAAGAAAATAAAAAACTTAAAGACATTACAATCAAATTCTCAATTCAAATATTTATATTAAATTGAATGTGACTGAAATATTTCAAAGACTTCTCATTCTCTTTTCTCTTTTTTTTTTTCAAAAGAATATCATTCTTCTAATTTTTCTCGATAAGAGACTATCTCAAAGCTTATATATAGATCGAAGTGCGAGTCAATAAATTTCTTAAATTATCCTCAATTAAAAATTATGGTCAAAAAGTTATATTTCAAGTCTAAAGTTATTATATATATACTTCAAATATTTTTGTATAGTGCTCAATATAATGTCAAGAAAGGGTAATTTTGAAATATTGAAAACCTAAGGAGAATTCTTCAAACGGAAAAGGGTCATATTTGCCCCTGTACTCTCTAAAAAGGCTTATATTTTCCCTTCGTCATATTTTTTGATATATTTGTCCCTGCCATCCAATTTTAGGCACATATTTGCCCTTGGACCGTTAAGACTATGTCCCATTTTATTATATCCTATGGCACCTACGTGGCATGCCTACATGGATATATATATTTGTTTCATTTAATTTTTTAAAATTTAATTATTATACCCAACTCAATATTTGTAATGACCCAAACTATCGTTAGTTATGATTAAAAAGAAATCACAAGAAATTTACTTGATTGGGTCCCACCATCCCGCTAGAGCAGGATAATCCCGCCTGAGCGGGAAATGATCGCTAGAGCGGGAGGTCGTGGACAGAACTTAAGTCGCGAATTTCTTATTTTCCTCACTTCTGTCAAGTGGAAGTTAGAGGCGAGGGTTTCTGCAAAACCCCCCAAAGAGGCTGCTCTTGACTTGTGGAGAAGAGGAGAGGGATTCTCAGCATTCGAAAGGCTTCAACCAGTGGCATTCAATTCGATCTTGCTCGTAGAACATCAAAAATCAATGATTTCAGCAACATAATTTCTCTACAATTGCTTGGTGCCCATGAAGGCTAGGCTTCTCTTTTCTAATTAGTAAATCTATACCTATTGTGTAGTATGGAAGGAAATTTAATGAGAAACCATATAACTAAGTTGTGGATCAAGGGTAGAAATTTGATTGTGTTGGTGTCTGATTCGAATGTGACCAGGTAAAAAGGTGCTAAAATGATTTGGGGAAGTGTTTCTGGTGGCGATATTATTGCATACAGGTTATTTTATAATGGGTATAGTATTGTGTATCAAAATATAAAACTAAACTGTCATGACCCAAAAACCGAGGTCATGATGGTATACATCCCGAACCCAATCCCAATGTGTAAGCCTAAAATTAAAACCATACGAGAATTTCAAAAGGGAAGTCAGGCCATAATTAAACGCAAAAAAAGACAACAATGAAATTATCCAAAAACCTGATTTCATAAATATAAAGAGCATCTAATACAATGTTCGACTCTGAAGATACAACATAAGTCTCTGAATGATATAAAAGACTGAAAAATAAAAATAGACTAGTGATGATCTGAATTTCAAGACCTCACCACTAATCTAGAAAGACAGAATCAACTACACATCGAGTAGAGTTCGTGGCTGAAAAACCCTTTAAAATCGATCAAGAATCGAGTTCCAAAATCATGAAAATGCAATATTTCTAAATTGAAAGAAAACCCCATAACCCACCTTTGAAATCTTGATTTAAATATATTTTGAAAGATAATAATTGCAGAAATTGGTAAAGGATAATCTCACAACGACGTTCCTTGCAGAAAAACTCACAATTTAGACCCAAGAATCATTAAAAATAGAGCTAAGATGACCAAGAAATAATTCTCCAAAATCTATTAAAATTCCAACTCGATAATGATAAAGACAGCGGTTAGATTAACGAATTTACCTCACTCGAAGCTCCTAATCAAGTTTTGAGCTCATCCACGGATTCTCCACGCAATTTCCTTGAACTTAGATCCTTGAATCACCAAAATTGGATTTATATAGATCAAGAAATAAATTCTCAAAGTTTCTCAAAAATTTACTCTAAAAATGGACATTGCAGAAACTAAAATTGAGATTTTACCTCAATTGAAACCCTCCCCTCAAGATTCCGAGCTAACCAACGAATTTTTCGTAAAAGTCTCTTGAAAATAGACTTTTGAATCACTAGATTTGAACTTGAAAAGCTCAAGAAATGAGGGTTCAAAGTTGAGAGAAAAATATGCACTTTTGCACCAGATTTTTCTGATTTTTGCCTTATTTAAAGTCTCCAAAGGGACCCTCGGAATTCATTCGAAACCCGATAAAAATAAATCAGATATGCTACCCCACTAAATTTGATGTTCTGGACTCAATGGAGTATTCAAAATTATCATATGAGGTCATTTTTAAAAAAAGAGTGGTCCCATATTCAAGTGTTATTTTAAGCCAAATTTCATAATTGGCCACGGGATTAGACCGAAAACCTCAAAAAGCAAAAGAAGGGTCGTTCTAGACCAAATTCAATATTTTAGAACTAATAACGCTTTCAAAATTTTCATCTAAGCGCATTTTTAAAGAATATTGACCAAAGTCAATCATAGGCTAACTTTCAAAGTCAAAAGCGCCAAATGACCCCAAACTCGTATTAATTGCCTCTATAGTCATGTTGACAATGCTTATAGCCTAATTTGGTCATTTCGGAGTTGATGGAACCATCAAAATTCAAATTCAAGGTCTCCTTGACCTGAAACTCGAAAAGTCGCAACTAAACCAAGTTAGGTCATCCAAATACCAAAATGGGCTCAGGACCTCTAAAAATTCAACCAGCACTTCTTCTAGACCAAAACCATCCCCCGACCCAAATCTAACGGAGTCGTCAGAATTCCATTTTGAGCATTGAAACTCCAAATGTTGACCAAAGTCAAACCTTGGCTTTAAATTCCTCAAATTCTCAACTCAAAACCTTAAATCTTCGTTACAACTCCAAAACTAATTCTGTAAACTCTCCTTGACCAATTTTCACATTTTGAAGTTGTTGAAATCAATGAAATTCCATTTCGAGAGTCGTAGCTCTGATTGATACCGAAAATCACCTTTTTACCTCTTAACTCGATAAAACTCAAGAATTTGTACAATTTATAAATCATTAAGATTTTGATACTTTCAACTACACAAATCGATCAAATAAAACTTAGGGGCACTAATGATAGGGTAAAATGGTAATTTCACACAAATTTTAAAAAATAACCCTCAAGATCATTACAACATCCACCACTAAAAAGGATGTTCTCGTCCTCAAACAAAAGATAAAAGAAAGTACCTGGGGTCTCAAAAAGATGAGGGTACCTGGCTCGCATATCAGACTCTAACTCCCAAGTCGCCTCCTCAATAGGCCAATGCCGCCACTGCACCTTAACCAAAGCGATTTCCTTGGTCATGAGTCTACGAAGCTGCCTATCTAAGATAGCTACCAGATCCTCCTCATAAGTCAAATACGGACCCAACTCTACCGCATCATAAGAAATCACATGAGACTCATCCGGTATGTACTTGCAAAGCATGAAAACATGAAACACCGGATGGACTGCTGACAATCTAGAGGGTAAGGCCAACTCATAATCCACCCCGCCTACTCTTCTCAGAATCTCAAATGGGCCAATAAACCTCAGTCTAAGCTTTTCCTTCTTACCGAATCTCATCACACCCTTCATGGATGATATTTTAAGCCACACACAATCACCCACCATTAACTCCAAGAGACGAACCCTCCTGTCAACATAAATTTTCTGACGACTCTGTGCTACCAATAATTGACCCTGAATCAAGAGCACCCACTCCATAGCATCTCTGAGTAAGTCAATATCAAATGCATTGAATGCAATTGAATCAAACCACCCAATGGGTGATCGACACCTACGACCATACAATGCCTCAAATGGTGTTATTTGAATGTTAGAATGATAACTGTTATTATAGACAAACTCCGCTAAGGATAAGTATTGGTCCCATCGGGCACCAAAATCAATCATACAGGCCCTAAGAATATCCTTCAACACTTGAATAGTCCGCTTAGACTGACCATCGGTTTGGGGATGAAATCCTAAACTCATCTCTAATTGCATACCCAAACTATGCTGCAATGCCTCATAAAAGTGAGAAGTGAACACTAAACCCTGATCCGACACAATAGAGATAGGTATCCCATGCATCCTAATAATCTCACAAAGATAGATCCTAGATAACTGATCCGTATTGTAGCTAGTCTTCATCGGAAGAAAATGGGATAATTTGGTCAATCGATCCATAATCACCCAAAAAGAGTCATACTTGCCCAATGTCATGGGTAATCCAGACACAAAATCCATAGTGATACACTCCCACTTCCACTTGGGAATGGGCATCCTCTACATATAACCATCCAATTTCTGATGCTCATACTTCACTTGTTGGCAATTTAGTTACTTAGCCACAAAATCAACAATGTTTATTTTCATGCCACACCACCAACAGTGTTGTTTCAAGTCATAAAACACCTCTTCCACTCCCGAGTGAATTGAATACTTGGAATAATGAGCCTCCTCCAATATCATACGTACCCAATCATCAACCTTGGGCACACAAATGCACCATTAATCCTCAAATCTCCTTCCAGATCAAGAGAGGCTGATTTTACTTCACCACTCAACACTTTGTCTCGAATGGCCCTCAACTTGTCATCCTCAAATTGGTGTGCACAAATCTGGTCCATCAAAGTAGACCTAGCCTCCACGAAGGCCAAAATGCTATGATACTCATAAATATCAAGTCGGACCAACTATCTAGACAATGAATGAACCTCTAAGGCCAAAGGTCTTTCATCCCCCTTAAAGAAGGCCAAACTACCCATATTGGATGCTTTACGACTCAGAGCATCCGCTACCACATTAGCTTTGCCCGAATGATAAAAAATGGTGATGTCATAGTCTTTCAATAATTATAACCACCTACGCTGCCTCATGTTCAGATTCGGATGAGACATGATATACTTAAGGCTACGGTGGTCAGAAAAGATCTCATAATGCACGCCATAGAGATAGTGCCTCCACAACTTTAGAACAAACACCACAGCCGCCAACTCTAAGTCATGAGTAGGGTAGTTCTTCTCATATAACTTTAACTGTCGAGAAGCATAAGCTATAACTTTACCATTTTACATTAATACACCACCCAAGCCGACTCCCAAAACATCATAAAACATAATAAAGGCCACACCCTCCTCGGGTAAGGCTAGAATATATGCTAAAGTCAATAACTCCTTGAGCTTATAAAATCTCACCTCATACTCAGCAGTTCAATAAAATGCCATGATCTTTTGAGTTAGCCTAGTCAATAAGGCTGTAATAAAAGAGAATCCCTGAACAAATCGATGATAATAGCCTGCCAACCCAATAAAACTCTAAATCGCGATAACTTAAGTAGGCCTAACCTAATTACGAACCCCTGCAATGTTTCTCAGATCGACCATAATACCATCCTTGGTCACTATATGACCCAAGAATGCCACAGACTCAAGCCAAAATCCATATTTGGAGAATTTTGCATACAACTTCTCATTTCTTAATTTCTGAAGGATCGTCCTCAGGTGCCTAACATGATCTGCCTCATTCTTGGAATAAACCAAGATGTCATCAATAAAAATAATTACAAATGAGTCCAAATACGGTTATAATGCCCGGTTTATCAACTCTATAAAAGCAGCTGGGGCATTAGTCAACCCGAAGGACATAACCACAAACTCATAATGCCCATATGAGTCCTGAATATAGTTTTTGGGATATTAGATTCTCGAATTCTCAATTGATGGTAACCCAACCTCAAATCAATTTTAGAGAACATTGATACACCCTGAAGCTGATCAAATAAATCATCAATATGAGGAAGAGGATACTTGTTCTTGATGGTGACTTTGTTCAAATGCCTATAGTCAATACGCATCCTCACAGTACCATTCTTCTTCTCCAGAAATAAGACCGATGCACCCCATGGTGATACACTAGGTCTAATAAACCCCTTCTTCAAAAAATCTTTCAATTGTTTTTTCAACTTCTTCAATTCTGGTGGAGCCATCCGATAAGGAGAAATAAAGATGGGCTTGGTGTACGGCTCCAAATCAATCACAAAATCTATATCATAGTCCGAAGGAATACCCAACAAGTCTGTAGGACACACATCCATAAACTTCCTCACCACCCTCATAGTCTCTATAGGAGGTGACTCCATAGTGAGATCATGTACATGAGCCAAATAAGACAAATAACCCTTATCTATCAAGCGATGAGCACGAATATAAGATATTACCCCCTTAGGATACGAACTCGAATTACCCTTCTACACCAAGCTAGGTAATTCAGGATATGCTAAGGTCATGGTATTTGCATAACAATCTAATATAGTATGATAAGGAGATAACTAATCCATACCCAATATCATATCAAAATCAAGTATATCTAATAAAATCAAGTTTGCTCGAGTTTCTCTACCCCAAAATATCACCAAATAGCCCCTGTATACCCAATCTACCACTAAAGATTCACCTATGAGGGTAGAAATAGTAATAGGCATGGCAAGGGGCTCACTCACATAATCAATACCCACATAGAAATAAGTCGACACATAAGAGTTGGTAGACCCTAGGTCAAATAATACTGAAGTAGAACGATGGAAAATCGGAATAAAACATGTAATAACTGCATCAGAGGCCTCTACCTCATATCTTCCCAATATAGCATAGCATAACTAATGGTCACTCTTAGACTGCGAACCACCACGAGTGCCACCTCTAGCTCCACCCTTGGCACCTTTGGTTCCACCTCTAGTGCCCTATATAGTACCTCAAATGGCTGGAGTGATAGTAGAATAAACAGCTAGTGCCCCAAGCTTTCCAGTAGAAGGAGTACGTCTGGGGAAATCTTGGGCCTTATGCCCAAACTCATCACACACATAATAACCTCGAGGACCTAAACCTCGTGGAGGATAACCAAAAGTGTCAACCAATCCTTCCAAGCTTGAAGAACCACTATAACCAGCGTGACCCTGTCTAGATCCACCTATACCATATATGCCTTAAATAGCTGTCTGCACCGGTTTGCCCTAATAACCATGGGTTGCTGAACCCAAATATTCTCTATCCTTAGAGGAATGACAGCTGAACTGACCCTACCGACAAAACCTCTTAACCTTGCCCTATCTAGTATGTCGGATACTCTCTATCATGCATGATCAATAATACTCTAAAATGTACCCCCAAATAACATAAGAGAGGATGTAGCCTCCTTAAGATAATCGATGAATCCTTTTACCAACTTACGAATCCACTCAAACTCAGTGGGAATACTCAACATAAAATAATGAGATAACTCATGGAAGTGAGCCTCGTACTCAAATACAGATAATGAGCCCAACACCAATTTGTCAAACTCATCTCTACGCTGATCACGGAGGCTATAAGGCACAAATATCTCAAGAAATACCTCAGTAAACTACTCCTAACTTATCATAGGAAAACTAATAGGTCTACGACCTCCACCACTTCTTGGCTACCCCCACAAACTTATATGAAGTGTACACTACTCCATGTGCCTCTAAAATACCCAGGTAAACAACCTGTCTTGGCACTAAGTCAAAAAGTCATAGGCCTTCTCTTCGATTGTACTATCAAACCTTGGGGGCGCCAATAGAATAATCCTCTTAAAGCTATTCTGCTCAATTACCGACATGGCAGTACTAGCAGAAATTGGCGGAGTTGTAAATCTCAGAAATGCAATAGAAGGTACTGAAGAAGAACCAGGGGTTTAAAACCCAACATTAGGCCCTTAAATTGGTAGTGTAACACCAAAAATAATAGGAGAACCTGAAGTGTCATGAACCAACCCCATAGGCTATGATGGGTGCCCAAACTAGACACTCGCATATACTTCTACTAACTATAAGTAAACCTACCCCTTATCTAAGTTATAATGCAACAATAGACACGATAACATATAAGCCGACGAGGCTATCGTAACATAAAGGAATAAATGTACACACATACATATATCACCCACATACATGTCCACCGACCTCTAAGAGTAAGAACAGTAACATAAGGTGAGATAGGGCCCCCGCCATCTCCATAATAAATCTATATATACACATCGAGGGTTAGTACCAAAATCTAGGCTCCAGTACAAAGGAACGCTTCTGAACTGCTAAGTGGGACTCCTATGTTGGCGGATCCTCAAGGTGTGAGTTTGTACCTGTGGGCATGAACGCAGCCCCCCAAAGAAAGGAGGGTCAGTATGACATATAGAGAGTCAAGGAGATAAATTCGTTACGTAAGAAAACATTGTACCTGTACCTTGTGAATCATAAAAACATGCATGCTCATATTATACAATATAGTCGGCCCTTTCAGGAACTCGGTAAATCATAATTATAGGACCATCATCGGGTACGGCACCATCACCACCTTATTATATCACATAATCATACATATATATATACATACGTACCCAGCCCTCTAGTGAAAGACTCAGTGAGTCATTCGTGTCATTGCATTATCATTTCCTCATATAACATACCCAACCCTTTAATAAGGGACTCAGTGAGTTGTTTATGTTATTGCACTATCATGTCCTTGTATAGCATACCCAGCCCTATAGTGAGGGACTCAGTGGATAATGCAGTGAACTGCACACGATTACGTACCCAGCTCGGGACTCGATGATAGAAAGGTTACCATATATATGAGTAGAGTAGTGAGTAACCATATGCAATTTAAATCATTATCAAAACTCAATGAAGTAGTAAAGATGAATTTTCATTTGAAGATCAGGATGATAGATATCAATCATCTCTTGAATATCACTATTGATCATATCAAAAGAGTCTTAGAAATCATAGGCATTTTAGATCGTATATGAGACTCGATGGAATACTCAAATGTGATATCATTTAAAAACTAAGACAAGAGTCATATCAAGTACCTTTGGAGTGTCATTATGGTTTGCATCAAAGTAGCACTTTTGAAATCGTCCACTCGTATCAAGGCATAATAAAATATCTTTTGGAAGTCGAGAAAATAGCCATCTTAGTGGCTATCAGAATGGGTAATTCCTTGGGATCACATATACTTCATCTATTCATTTTATAAAGTTCATGCCAAAAAAAGAAAAGAAGATTAACTTTACCTACTTACTACTTCCCAAGGTATCGAAAAACTTGAGAAGCCATAGTTCTATTATTGGAAGAGTTCTAGCTTAAAGGAGTGAATAAGAGTCATGCTTTATACCATAATATAAATTATACCAATTTAGGATGGTTGGACACTTTCACATGAATCGAGGCAAAAGGACATAATTTCTAGGAAATTAAAACGTTAGCCATCCTAGTGTACTTAAGAATAAGAGCTTGTTGTAGACTTCGTGCATTCTTTGTCCGTTGTCTTTCTATGGGTCATGCCAAAATAAGGAAGAGAATAAGCTTTACATATCCTCTACTTTCCCTCAAGAGTCATTATATACATATACCGTACCCGGCCCGTCATGAGCTCGGTATCATAACTTTCTCATTGCTTTACCTTACCATCATAAAACATACCCGGCCCATGATGGGACTCGGTGAGTAATCATAGCATTACAATATAGTACTTATGCCAAATATATATCAAGAGGGAAGAAGGGTAGTTTTACATACTTGTGCCAAAAATATGCCAAGAGAAAGCTTCACATACCTTTTTCGGGATTAATTGAAATCTGGCTTGCCTTGATACCTACTTAACCTATTTGACATAAAAGTAAAACTAAGATTAATAGTCTTTCACTTTCCAATATCCCACACTACAATCAAGTACTAATAGGAGTTATTTCCTTATCTATTACCCTCGACTAGTTTGTTACTAGTTCCGATGCTACCAAAAATCGGGTAGCATTTCCCCTGTAACTTCAATATCCACGAGATTTTAACTCGGACAAAATATCAACAACCATACCAATAAAAACAACCAGCAACATATTTATAAGTAAATCACTCCAACATTACCCAATACAAGCTCCAAACAGCTAGCTCCAAACTACAATACCAAAATAGAATTTTTAATCTTTATTTCACAAAATCTTTAACCATACCAAACGGAGGGTCATGTGTTTGAAACCATCAGCACCCACACCCATTTTGGAACACTTTCCATACCTGAAACATATAATCCAACCAGCTGCAACCGCAGCACCACAAGCACGACACACTACGCGACTTTGGTTTAACTACTACGACTTTAACCTAGTTTGTTTTTAGCGTCTAGCATGCTTGTGCAATTTTTCTACTTCCAACCTTATTTAAGACATGTAATATACCTCACAACCATATCATAATTTCCAATTTGAAAGAAAAACCCTTACCTTGCTCGGAACTCATCAAACTCGTCGAAACTTACCTCGGAAGTTCTTCTATCGCGACTGAAACTTCGTGGTTGTGTGCTAACGTTTTGGGGATGCTACAAACCATAAATTTACATTAATAACACCTTCATACCTTTGTAGTATACCGTAGATAATTAATTCATGGAACAAAATCGTAGAGCTTATGTCTTTTTTCCTCCCAAAACCGTGGCTCTCTTTCTCTTCTAGCTAGAGTTCCTCTTCTTTTTTTTCTCTAGAATTTTATTGGATAATTATGAAACTTATGGGATAAAGATGAGGTAAAAATCATAAAACATGTGTATATATGCCACTTTAATAGGGTGACACGTTTCAAGCCCCAAGTGGTGACACGTGTCAAGCCTTCATAGGGCCAACAAACCACCTCCTCCACTTAGGGGATACCACATGGCATGTGGGGCCCACCCCCTTGCTGCAGCTGCTGCCACATAAGCTTTGTATGTACTCAAGTAGTTTAAGTACGTAAGACTTCTAAATTGGTAGCTTACGTAAGTAAGTCGAGTCCTACGACTCATTACTTGGCCTCCAATTCCTCCCAGATTCTCATAACCATATTTCCAATCTTTCCTTCTATGGGGTGTCACATTCTCCGTTCCTTAGAGTTGTTTGATAGCATCATAGATTATTCAGCTTACATGACAACTTATAAGAAGCTTACGATCCTTTCAAGAAACTTAAGAAGCTTAAATTAAACTTAAGAAGCTTAAGAGGTTTAAGAAACTTAAGAAGCTTGAGAACCTTCTAAGGTAAAAAAGTATGGGGTATAACATAAAGTAATTGGAAGAATACTAGGAATAGAAGCACCATCCAATCTAGCCAATAATCGAAGCAGTAGCTCCTGAAGCATCGGAGGATAATCGGGAACCATAGAAGGCTTTGATGGCCTCTGCTCTTCAGTCTTCTACTCAAAGTCATCCTCATGCTCATACATCGGCTCAGGCGATGGCTCTCTCGCTTGGCCATAAGAAGGTGTTGCTCTCCTCGCTCAGCCTTGTCCTCTGACTCTGCCATGTCCATTGCCTCGCCGCATACTGGGGCTTAGGCAATATGTGCAGCCTCACCCTCGGTAGTTTTAGCTTTAGTCCTCACCATCTGCGCAGATAAAATAAATTAGAGGTATACAACATTTGATATGAATAAATCGCACAAAGGGAGTCAAAAGAAGGAATTTCTCCTATTAAGTATCTTGTAGCCTCTTGAAGATAAGTATGGATGTCTACGTATCGATCTGTAAGACTCTACTGAACACCCTACTCTTTAACTTATGAGATCGGTGAACCTAGTGTTGTGATACCAATTTATTAAAAACAACAACCTAGTGAAATCCCACAATATGAGGTCTGGTGAGAGTAAAGTGTACGCAGACCTTACTCCTACCAAGGTAGGACGGTTGTTTTTAAAAGACCCTTGGCTCAATAAAAGCATAGAAGGAGGTTAGATAATGCTAAGAAGTTCAAAGCTATATGAGAAAGTAAATAACGAGAGTGACACAGATAAAATACAGTAATTAAAATACAGTAATCAAAATACAGAAAGTAATAGAAAATAACAGAAATTAAAGCACAAGAAATTATAGTGCGCTAGTGCACCTACTAATAAAAGAGAATAACAAGACTATGTACTAGCCTTCTACCCTAATATGGGTCCTCCACACCCTCCTATCTAAGGTCATGTCCTCGGTAAGTTGTAGATGTGCCATGTCCTGTCTAATCAACTCTCCCCAATATTTCTTAGGACTACCCCTACCTCTTCTGAAACCATCCATGTCCAACCTCTCACACCTCTGAACTGGGGCATCTGTGTCTCTTCTCTTCACATGTCCAAACTATCTCAGTCGCATTTTCTGCATCTTATCTTCTACTGAGACTACTCTTACCTTGTTCCGAATAGCTTTGTTTCTAATCATGTCGCCCCTATTATACCCACACATCAATCTCAACATTCTCATCTTGTAAACTTTTATCTTTTGAACTTGAGAGACATTAACTGGCCAACACTCTGCCCCATATAACATAGCCGGTCTAACCACCATTTTATAAAAATTGCCCTTAAGTTGGCACCTTCTTATCATATAGCACTTCGGAAGCGAGCCTCAATTTCATCCACCCTGCCCCAATATAGTGTATGACATCATCGCCAATCTCCCTGCTACCTTGCATGATAGACCCAAAGTACTTAAAACTACTTTTCTTTGGAATGACCTGGTCATCAAGCCTAACTTCCGTGCTAACCTCCTGAGGTGTCTCACTGAACTTGAACTCTAAGTACTCTGTCTTGGTCCTACTCAACACAAACCTTTTAGACTCCAAGGTATGTATCCAATCCTCCAACTTAGCGTTAACTCCATTACGAGTCTCATCGATCAGGACTATATCATCTGCGAAAAGCATACACCATGGAACTTCACCTTGAATTTGTCACATCAATCCATCCATCACCAAGGAAAATAAAAATAGACTCAGAGCTGATCCTTGATGCAATCCCATCACAACTGGGAAGTGCTCTGAGTCCCCTTCTACTATCCTTACCCTGGTTTTGGCACCTTTATACATATCCTTGATCACCCTAATATACGCCACAGGTACACCTTTAGCCTCCAGACATCTCCATAGTATCTCTCATGGAACTTTATCATAAGCCTTTTTTAGGTCAATGAATACCATATGCAAGTCCCTCTTCCTCTCCCTATACTGCTCCACCAGTATCCTCATAAGATGGATGGCTTCTGTAGTTAAGCATCCCAGCATAAATATGAACTGGTTCTCAAAAATAGACATGCCTCTCCTCACCCTCATCTCCACCACTCTTTTCCACACTTTCATAGTATGACGTAGAAGCTTGATACCTCTATAGTTGTTGCAGCTCTGGATATCCCCCTTGTTTTTGTATAGGGGGTCATTACGCTCAACCTCCATTATTTGGGCATTATTGCCATCTTAAAGATGATATTAAATAACCTAGTCAGCCACTCCAAACCTACCGAGCTCGCGCTCTTCCAAAGTTTCCCAGAAATCTCATCAAGTTTGATCGCTCTTCCCCAGCGCATCCTATGGACAGCACCATTAACCTCCTCGACCATAATACTCCTGCATCCCCTAAAATCGTGATGCCTTTTTATATGTTCCAAATCTCCCAACACAATCTCTCTGTCCCCTCCTTTATTTAAGAGTTTATGGAAGTATGACTTCCATCTCTATTTAATGAGAGTCTTCTCTATTAATACTTTTCCATACTCGTCCTTAATCCACTTTACTTGATCCACATTGCGTGCCCTTCTCTCTTGTACCCTGGATAGCCTGAACAATTTCCTATCCCCACCTTTCTCTTCTAGTTCAACATAAAGGCATTCAAAAGCTACTATTTTTGCCATCGAAACCGCCGACTTCACCTCCTTCCTTGCTATCTTATAAAGTTCTGATACCAATTTGTCATGAATCAAAAATTGAAGTCATAATGGCACACATCCCAAATCCAATTTCGATGTGTATTCCTAAAAGTAAAACATATGAGACTCCTAAAAGGAAAGTCAGGTGTAATACCCCCTAAAATTCTTCACTAGGATTCGAACCCTTTTTCGTATACATGTAGGATCGAACCCGGCTATTGTGAAGTGTATGCATGAGTTAGGATGAGTTCCCAAGGAATTGAAGAGTGTTATAAGTGATGTGGAGTCACAAAGGATTCCTAGAACCAAGCTAAGTCTAAAGAATTCATCTCGACTAAGTTTTAGAATGAGTTAGTAGAAGGGGTTGACTTCTAGCGACCATATCTTTTGAAATATGACGATTTGGGTAGCCCATGAACTATTAAATTAAAGGAATTTGAGTCTTGTTTCCATCGCCGCAAAGATTGTAAATTTTGGAGTTTGAAGTCAAAAGTTATAACTCTCCTATGACAGACTAGTACTGCAGGAATTTCAGACGTGGGTGGAAACTGCTGGAAACCTGGGCTTGGCACCGTAGTGGAGCGATGCGCCACTATCGCACCAGGAACAAGCCTCAGTAGTTTGGTACCTGGTGCAGCACGCCACTAGGAGATGTGTAGGGTTTTTAAGCCTATTTTCCAGAACCTAGAAATATAGGCTTGGCGCTGTAAAGGTGCGACGTGCCACTATCGCGCTATAAAATAGCCTTAGTAGTTTGGTCTTTGACGCGACGTGCCACTATCAGATGTGGAGGTTTTAAGCCTATATTTGACTTAGCGCCGCAATGGCGTGACGCGCCACTATTGCGCCAAGAGTGTTTTAGCCATTTTTCAAGATTTTTGGAGAAGGGCAAATTGGGCATTTCCCCAAATTATATATACATAAGCCTTGAACATTTTTGGATAATTATTTCAGTCCCTTCCTTTATCTAAAAGCCCTAGAAAATTCCCTCTCTTCTCCTTCAAATCTTTCTCTAACAAGAATTGCCTTCAATAACTTTAAAGATTCAAGCCTTCCATTGAATACCTAACAACCAAGTTTCTTTAAAGTCTTCACCAAGGTATGTAAGGCTACTCAAAACATTGGTTGAGTCCACCCATGTGCCCTATATCTTCTTTGAGATTGATTATTCATAAGAATGAAGTTTATTGATAGAGTTAGGTCCAAATAGATCCTTTTCATCTATTACCCTAATTTCTATTATGTTGATGTTGTGGAGTCAATAAAGTGATGTGCTACATGTTGGTATGAGTTGATTGAGATGAGAGGTCGATCATATATTGTTAATTTCTTAACTATGTTCATTATGTTAAATGTTAATTTTCTTAAATATGTTGTTTATCTTGAATTGTTGATTTAAAACCTTGGAGTTGAGTTGAGTCCCAAAAGATTTGTTAAATGAATAGAGGAATGACTAGATAGGTTTGTATGTTGTTATAAATGCATATTTAATCTACTCTTGAAAGATATGATTGGGATTGATCGGATAGTATGATTGGGAGAGGTTTGATTGTGATAGAGTTGATGAGTTGACAAGGTTGTAAATGAGACTTGTCGATATGATTTGATTGAGTTGATTGGATGGAGTTTTATGAGTATTGAGTTTTGGGAGGAGTATCGAGC
Source organism: Solanum dulcamara (assembly GCF_947179165.1). Taxonomy (NCBI): domain Eukaryota; kingdom Viridiplantae; phylum Streptophyta; class Magnoliopsida; order Solanales; family Solanaceae; genus Solanum; species Solanum dulcamara. The sequence goes on from NC_077245.1 coordinate 25,088,059, forward strand.
ATCGAATTGGGTAAGAGTAAGTAATAACTTGAATCAATAACTACGTCGCCAAACATAGGAGGGGATTGAACCATTAAAGTCGGATGCTTCCCCAAAATTATTGTCCTAACATTATAGGACTTGGTTGGATTGGATTGGATCCATGATTGGTTAATTCGTTCATACCCTAGCAAAATATGAACGGACGCGGCAACAACATCGGTTTGTTGTATTGTCACTGGCTCATAAGTGATGGTTATCGGATAAGAGAAACTCCCATAGAGGTCTTGATAGTACTCTGAGTCGGATTGGGTTGAATTGTATGTGGATGGTCCCGTCTAAACTATATTTTTGTTTAGACTTAGGACACTTGATTGTCGTTCTTCTTTCTGAGTTGAGATCCCGAGTTGGTTTGATTCTCTCTGATGTTATTTTATTCGGCCATTTTACATACTCATACATTCCATGTACTGATGCCATTTGGCCTGCATCATTTTATGATGTAGAGACAGGTACTCAAGATCATAAACTGGCACACCGTTGAAGATCCATTTACTTCCAACTAGTTGGTGATTCCTCCCAGTTTTCAGAGGATATCGAGACTTATATTGCAGCTTTGATTTGTTTCCCTTATTTTGACTTTTGGTAGCCATGTACTTGTCATTGGCACCTCCTATATTGTTGATAGAGGCTTCATAGACTAGAGTGTGGGAATGATGAGTCATTCGTTTGACTAGTTTTATTCTAGCTGATTATTGATTTGATAGTGGTTTGGCCTTTGGCCCTATATTATGGATAGTATTTATATGATTGAGTCTTTCGCTGATAGAATGTGAATGAATGAAAGTGTGACTGGACCAGGTGGTTCGCTTGAAGGCCAGAAATAGCTTTCGAGTGTCGGCCACGCCTAAGGTACCCTCTCGGGGCGTGACAAATATAATATCAAAGCACAAAGTTCAAGAGTCCTAGAGAGTCTATGAAGTCGTGTCTAGTAGAGTCTTGCTTATAGGTGTCTTGTGCACCACACTTATAATCAGGAGGCTATAAGACATTAAGAATTGTTTCACTTCTTTCATACTCTGAATTCGTGCGATAGAGTTAAACTCTATAAACTTCCTTTCTAATTCATGCGTTTATACGTTACAGATAATGCCTCCTAAATGTACTGCTAGCTAGAGGAATGATGATAATGCAAAGATACCACAGTTAGAGGTACGCCCATCGAGGGCTAGGGGCTGACCTGCGAGGTATACGGAGGCACCTCAAGTTCCTACAACTCCGCCTGCACCAACTTCGGATGCAGATTTTCGAGGAGCGATTGCTATGCTCACTCAACTAGTGGCTGCCCGAAATGGTAACCAGAGTTTGCCAACTCTTAGCTCTAGTTCTCAAGAGCCGTCTGCTGCCCCCAAAATTAGAGACTTTCTGAGAATGAATCCATCGGCATTCACGGGTTCTAAGGTTGATAAAGACCCCAGAATTTTATTGATGAGATGTGGAAGATCCTGAAAGCTATGCATGCTACGGAGATCGAGGGGGTTGCGTTGGTGCCTTATCAACTCAAAAATGTGGCAAACATTTGGTATAACCAATGGGAACAAGGTAGAGGTGAGGATGCTAGACCTGCTATGTGGGATGAATTTGAGGGAGCCTTTCTTGACCATTTCTTTCCTAGAGAATTAAGAGAAGCGAAAGTGGAAGAGTTTTTGAATCTGAAATAAGAAAGTATGACCGTTAAGAAGTATAGTTTAAATTTCATCCAGCTGTCCAGATATTCTCTAGAGATGATCCTATATATGAGGTCAAAGATGAGGAAATTTGTCTCCGACTTGGGAAGACATGTGAAGAAGGAGTGCAAAGCAGCATTGTTAATCTCCGACATGGATACTTCAAGATTAATAGTGTATGCTTAATAGGTGGAGGATGAGAAGAGAAAAGACAGAGAGGAGCATCTGAGCAAGAAGGCAAAATCAGCGGGGCATGAGAATAAACAGAGGCAAAACAAGGGCAACAGGTCCTTCTTCCAGAAAAGGCCTTCCAACTATGCCTCATCTACCGCTAGTGCACCTATGCCGCAGAACAGGTATGATTGGTAGGGATAGAGTCGCCAGAATTTTAGACCCCAGGGTTCTCAATCCTAGGCTAGCGTGGGTTAAGATTCACAAGGAAAGCCACCATGCGACAAATGCGGTAAGCTCCACTTGGAGGAGTGCAGAACGGGAAGGGTTGGTTATTATAAATATGGCCAAATAGACCATTTTTAGGAGTGTCCAACATGGGGGGACAGAGCCCATTATTCTACCACCGCACCACCAGCTAGAGGTAATCAAAGGGGCACTACTTCAGGTACGAGTGGAGGTACGAACCGTCTATATGCTATGGGTAGTCGCCAAGATTAAAAAGACTCCCCAAATGTCATAATGGGTATGATTCGAGTCTTTTCTCTTAACTATTATATTTTGATGGATCTGGTGCCACACTATATTTTGTGACTCCTTACGTGGCAAGTAAATTTAATAGATCTCTTGAATGTCTTCATGAGCCTTTCTATGTAGCTACTCCTGTCGGTGATTCTGTCTTAGCTGGGAAAGTCTATAGAGATTACACTGTGTTAATCCATCATAGGGATGCCTTAGCTAACTTAGTTGAGTTGGATATGGTTGACTTTGATGTGATCCTTGGCATGGACTGGCTTTATATCTGTTATGCCTCTATTGATTGTAGGACTCAGATTGTCAAGTTCAAATTCCCGAATGAGGCTGTCATAGAGTGGAAGGGTAGTCCTATCGTGCCTAAGGGTAAGTTTAATTCGTACCTTAGTGCCAGAAAGCTAATCTCAAAAGGGTGTATTTATCACATTGTCCGAGTGAAAGATGACAAGGTTGAGTCTCCATCCCTTGAGTCAGTTCTGATTGTTAATGAGTTTCCTGAAGTCTTTCCTGAAGACTTGCCTAGAGTCCCTCCTAATAGAGAGATCGACTTTGGGATTGATGTTCTTCCTGATACCCAGTCTATCTCTATTCCTCCATATAGAATGGCTCTAGCTGAGTTAAAAGACTTGAAAGAATAGTTGAAGGACTTGTTAGATAAAGGATTCATTAGGCCGAGTGTCTCACCATAGGGTGCTCTTGTCCTATTCGTGCGAAAGAAAGATGGGTCCCTTAGAATGTGTATTGATTATAGGCAGCTGAACAAGGTTACCATAAAGAACAAATACCCTCTCTCCAGAATAGATGACTTGTTTGATCAACTTCAGGGTGCCACCTATTTCTCAAAGATAGGGGCTACCATCAGTTGAAGGTGAGAGAGTGTGATATCCCAAAGACAGCTTTTCGGACCCTCTATAGCCACTTTGAGTTCTTGGTGATGTCCTTTGGGTTGACTAATGCCCCCGCAGCTTTTATGAATCTCAAGAACCGAGTATTTAAACCATATCTTGATATGTTTGTGATTGTATTCATAGATGATATTTTGGTTTACTCCAAGAATAAGGAGGAGCACACCCATCATCTTAGAGTCGTCTTGCAAACTTTGAAAGACCAGGTATTGTATGCAAAGTTCTCCAAATGTTAATTTTGGCTTGCATCAGTGGCCTTTCTAGGTCACATTGTATTTGGAAATGGTATTCAGGTTGATGCTCAGAAGATTGAGACAGCGAGAAATTAGCCTAGACCCACCTCTCCGACAGAGATAAGAAGTTTCTTGGGTTTAGCCGGCTATTATCGAAGGTTTGTAGAGGGATTCTCATCCATATCATCACCATTGACCAAGCTGACCCAAAAGAAGGCTAAGTTCCAATAGTCTGATGCGTGTGAGGAGAGTTTCCAGAAATTGGAGACCAAGCTAACCACTGCTCCTGTTCTAACCTTTCCCGATGGAACAGAGGGTTTTGTGATCATTTATGATGCGTCTAGAGTTGGTTTGGGCTGTGTGTTGATACAGAGAGGAAATATGATAGCCTATGCTTCAAGACAGCTTAAGATTCATGAGAGAAATTACCTCACTCATGACCTTGAGCTGGCAGCTATGGTATTTGCTCTTAAAATTTGGCGCCACTATTTGTATGGAGTGCATGTTGATGTGTTCACCGATCATAAGAGTTTACAATACATCTTCAGCCAGAAAGAACTCAATCTGAGGCAAAGGAGATGGCTCGAGCTACTCAAAGACTATGATATGAGCATCCTCTACTATCCATGTAAAGCTAATGTTGTTATTGATGCTCTTAGCAGGTTGTGTATGAGTAGCACTGCCCATAAAGAGAAGGGAAGGAAAGAATTGGCGAAGGAGGTACATAGGTTAGCTCGATTGGGAGTTTGTCTTGAAGAGAACAATGAAGGCAGACTTAATGTTTAGGATGGGTTTGCATCCTCACTCGTGGCAGAGGTAAAGGAGAAATAAGACCAAGATCCCATCCTTCTCCAGTTGAAGGAAGTTGTTCATAAGAAAGAGGTGATGGTTTTTCCCAAAGGGGGAGATGGTGTGTTGAGGTACCAAAATAGATTGTATGTCCCAGATGTTGATGATGTGCGAGAAAAGATTATGGCCGAAGCGCATAGTTCTAGATACTCTATTCATCCTGGCTCTACAAAGATGTATCATGACTTGAAAGAAATTTATTGGTGGAGTGGAATGAAGAGAGATATCGCAGAATTTGTTTCCAAGTGCCCGAATTGCCGACAGGTTAAAGTTGAGCATCAAAGGCCATGTGAGTTAGCTCAAAACATAGAAATTCCAGAATAGAAATGGGAAATGATCAACATGGACTTTATTACGGGTTTGCCAAGGTCCCAAAAGTAACATGATTCAATTTGCGTGATTGTGGATAGAATGACAAAATTAGCTCACTTCTTGGCAGTTAGGACTACTGACACCGCAGAAGATTATGCAAAATTATACATTCAGGAGATCGTCAGATTGCATGGGGTCCCCTTGTATATCATCTCAGACTGAGGAGCTCAATTCACATCCCAATTTTGGAAATCCTTCCAAAAGGGACTGGGTTCAAAGGTGAATCTTAGTACGGCCTTTCATCCCAAGACAGATGGCCAAGAAGAGCACACCATCCAGACATTAGAGGATATATTGAGGGCATGTGTACTTGACTTCAAAGGAAATTGGGATGATCACTTACCTCTTATAGAGTTTGCATATAATAATAACTATTATGCAAGCATTCAAATGGCTCTTTATGAAGCTTTGTATGGAAGGAGGTGTAGATCACCAATTGGGTGGCTTGAAGTTGGTGAAGCTGAGTTGATTGGGCCTGATTTTGTTCACCAAGCTATGGAGAAGGTGAAAGTTATTCAAGATAGGCTAAAGACAGCCCAAAGCCGTCAAAAATCTTACACCAATGTGAAGAGGAGAGACTTGGAGTTTGAGGTGGATGATTAGGTGTACTTGAAAGTGTCACCCATGAAGGGCGTCATGAGGTTTGGAAGGAAGGGAAAGCTTAGTCCTCGATACATTGGTCCTTACCAGGTTGTGAGGAGGATAGGGAATATCGCTTATGAATTGGAGTTACCCTCGGAGCTAGCCGTCATTCATCCAGTATTTCACGTTTCGATGTTGAAGAAGTGCTTAGGCGATCCCTCATTGGTAGTCTCCATTGATAATATTGGAGTTATGGATAGCTTGTCCTATGAAGAGGTTCCGATCCAAATTCTTGATCGCCAAATTCGCAAATTGAGGAATAAAGAGATCGCCTCAGTCAAAGTCCCATAGAGAAATCAATTTTTTGAGGAAGCCACATGGGAGGCAGAGTAAGATATGAAATCTAAATATCTGCATCTATTCGTGCCTACCGATGAGAATGTTGAAGGTAATGTCCATTTTCTTGACTTGAATTCGTTTGTGCATTTTAAGTTTGGATAGTAATTATTTTGAGAATTTGACTGGTTGCATGACTGAATTCTGATTTTGATTTGTACCCCGAGTCCATCCTTGGCTTACTCGTCATTCGAGGATGAATGATCCCAAGAGGGAGATAATATAACACCCCCAAAAATTTTCACTAAGATTCAAACCCTTCTTCATATATGTGTAGGATTGAACCCGGCTATTGTGAAGTATATACATGAGCTAGTATGAGTTTCTACGGAATTGAAGAGTGTTATAGGTTATGTGGGGTCATAAAGGATCCCTAGAACCAAGCTAAGTCCAAAGAATTCATCTCGGCTAAGTTTTAGAATGAGTTCGTAGAAGGGGTCGACTTATAGAGACCATATCTTTTGAAATATGATGATTTGGGTGGCCCATAACCTATTAAATTAAAGTTCTTTGAGTCTTCTTTCCATCACCGCCAAGATTGTAAATTTTGGAGTTCGGAGTCAAAAGTTATAACTCTCCTATGATAGACTAGTACTGCAGGAATTTCAGGCCTGGGTGTCAACTGCTGGAAACCTGGGCTTGGCGCTGCAGTGGCGTGATGCGCCACTATCGCGCCAGGAATAAGCTTCAGTAGTTTGGTCCCTAGCACGGTGCTCCACTAGGAGATGTGCAGGGTTTTTAAGCCTATTTTCCAAAACCCAGAAAATAAGGGCTTAGCGCTGTAAGGGCGCGATGCGCCACTATCGCACCATAAAATAGCCTCAGTAGTTTGGTCCTTGGCACGATGCGCCACTATCAAATGTGCAGGTTTTAAGCCTATATTCAACTTAGCGCCGCAGTGGCGCGACGCGCCACTATCGCGCCAAAAGTGTTTTAGCCATTTTTCCAAATTTTTGGAGGAAGGGTAAATTGGGCATTTCCCCAAATTATATATACACAAGCCTTGAACGTTTTTGGATCATTATTTCAGTTTCTTCCTCTCTCTAAAAGCCCTAGAAAATTCTCTCTCTTCTCCTTCAAATCTTTCTCCAACAAGGATTACCTTCAAGAACTTCAAAGATTCAAGCCTTCCATTGAAGACCTAACATCAAGGTTTCTTCAAAATCTTCACCAAGGTATGTAAGGCTACTCAAAACATTGGTTGAGTCCACCTATGTGCCCTATATCTTCTTTGAGATTGATTGTTCATAAGAATGAAGTTTATTGATAGAGTTAGATCCAAATAGGTCCTTTTCATCTATTACCCTAATTTCTATTATGTTGATGTTGTGGAGTCAAGAAAGTGATGTGCTACATGTTGGTATGAGTTGATTGAGACGAGAGGTCGATCATATATTGTTAATTTCTTAATTATGTTGATTATGTTAAATATTAATTTTCTTAAATATGTTGTTTATCTTGAATTATTGATTTAAAACCTTGGAGTTGCGTTGAGTCCCAAAAGATTTGTTAAATGAATAGAGGAATGACTGGATAGGTTTGTATGTTGTTATAAATGCGTATTTAATCTACTCTTGAAAGATATGATTGGGATTGATCGGATAGTATGATTGGGAGAGGTTTGATTGTGATAGAGTTGATGAGTTGACAAGGTTGTAAATGAGACTTGTCGATATGATTTGATTGAGTTGATTGGATGGAGTTTTATGAGTATTGAGTTTTGGAAGGAGTATCGAGCACCGAATTGGGTAAGAGTAAGTAATAACTCGAATCAATAACTATGTCGCCAAACATAGGAGGGGATTGAACCATTAAAGTCGGATGCTTCCCCAAAATTATTGTCCTGACATTATAGGACTTGGTTGGATTGGATTGGATCCATGATTGGTTAATTCGTTCATACCCTAGCAAAATATGAACGGACGTGGCAACAACGTCGGTTTGTTGTACTGTCACTGGCTCATAAGTGATGGTTGTCGGATAAGAGAAACTCCCATAGAGGTCTTGATAGTACTCTGAGTCGGATTGGGTTGAATTTTATGTGGATGGTCCTTTCTAAACCATATTTTTGTTTAGACTTAGGACACTTGATTGAGTTGTTCTTCTTTCTGAGTTGAGATCCCGAGTTGGTTTGATTCTCTCTGATATTGTTTCATTTGGCCATTTTACATACTCGTACATTCCATGTACTAACGTCATTTGACCTGCATCATTTCATGATGCAGAGACAGGTACTCGAGATAATCAACCGGCGTACCGTTGAACATCCACTTACTTCTAGCTAATTGGTGAGTCCTCTCAGTTTTCGAAGGATATCGAGACTTATCTTGCAGCTTTGATTTGTTTCCCTCATTTTGACTTTTGGTAGACATGGATTTGTCATTGGCACCTCCTAGATTGTTGATAGAGGCTTCATAGACTAGAGTGTGGGAATGATGAGTCATTCGTTTGACTAGTTTTATTCTAGCTGATTATTGATTTGATAGTGGTTTGGCCTTTGGCCCTATATTATGGATAGTATTCCTATGATTGAGTCTTCCGCTGATAGAATGTGAATGAATGAAAGTGTGACTGGACCAGGTGGATCGCTTGAAGGGCAGAAATGGCTTTCGAGTGCCGGTCACGCCTAGGGTACCCTCCCGAAGCGTAACATCAGGCCACAATTAAATGCAATAAAAAGACAATAATGAAATTATTCCAAAATCTAATATCATAAGTATACAGAGCATCTAATACAAGGTTCGAGTCTAAAAATACAATATCAGTCACTGAATGATACAAAAGACTGAGAAATAAAGATAGACTAGTGACGATCCGAATTTTGGGACCTCACCACTAATTTGAGAATATAGAATCTGCTAGAATATTAGCTGCCACGAGAGATACCCTACTAGTATCTGTATCAAAATGAGACACAAAAGTAGGGGTGAGTACAACCGCATGTACTTAATAGTTTTAAACCAACTAAGTATAACGAATTAATCAAACTTATGAAATAAACTAAGAAATGCTTCCACCTGCATACGAAAAAGTCCCACTCCGGCTATGCTGTCGCCAATTTATATAAAATAATGCGACTAAATTAAATCCATAATAACAAATCATAATCACAATTAAACAAATAATCCAAGTAGTAAATATATCAATGCAATGCAATGCAATATGATGATACAATGATATGGTGGTACGGTGGAATCAAGACTATCATACAGCCTGTCGTATACACCTGCCGAGCTGTGCTACCAAGCAGGACCCATAAAGATCTCGCAGACCATATACTTCATTCATAGTATCTCATCATCCTAGCCACCTCCTCGTGGTCAAGAGATCACAATGTATCCACTACCCTGCCATAAAACTGCCTCGGTCAGGAACTCAAGATACAAAGATTTAAAGGTGTTTCATTTTCTTTCTCAAAAAGAATTTCTATATTTCTCAACTTCCCATGTCTCATGATATTATGAATGAGGATGAATGCATCAAAACACATATGGCATGAAAGTAATATTCAACTCAACATGTAGTACTAGGTTCAAAGTTTTCTAAACTTAACCTACACATGATATTCACCCTCAATAAATAGCAATAAGAAGGAAATATTTCAATTAAAGTATTTACCCCTTTCTCAATAATATTTCAATACTCAGGCATGCTCAAAACCCTCAACTCAACCCCTCAGGTGTGCATCAAAAGTTAAATAATATCCTCAAGCTTCTCTCATAGGCAAATCATGAATTGCTTGCTCTCAAAGAAAATAAGATAACAAATAAGGCCCACACACGGGCTATGTAATACAAATAAGCCCCTACACGACAACACATTACTAAATAAGCCCCCACACAGACATCACAATATATATCACATTCTCAACTTATACTACAACCCATCTCAAAGTCTATAATATATGAATGACTAATTATCCCATCTCAGTCTCAAAGAAGGATAGTCAAACCTACCCCAATTACCAAAATCGCACTCGCACACTCCTACTAGATGATCAACCCTTGAATTTAATGCTCGAATTGACAACCCACTATCAAGGATGAAACATACACATCACAAGGAGTCCAATGACACTCATATTGCAAGGATTTGAAACCGGGGGTAAAATGGACCAAAAATTAATTATTTTCAAAAAGGGTCAAATTTAAAATTTTATTTAAAAATTACGTTTTATACATTGAGGAGAGTTTGTGGTTGAAAAATTCATTACAATCGAGTAAGAATTGAGTTTCAAAATAATGAAAATACAATTTTTCTAACTTGAAAGAAAATCCCATAACCCACCTTTGAAATCTTGATTTAAAGATGTTTTGAAAAATAATAATTGCATAAATTGGTAAAGGATAATCTTACCACGATGTTCCTTGCAGAAAAACTCACAATTTAGATCTAAGAATAATTAAAAACGGGACTAAGATGACCAAGAAACAATCCTCCAAAATCCATTAAAATTCCAACTTAAAAATGATAAAAATCAGTGGCTAGATTAGCGAATTTACCTAACATAAAGATCCTAATCAAGTTTCTGAGCTCATCAATGGATTTCTCATGCAATTTTCTTAAGCTTAGACCCTTGAATCTCAAAAATTGGATTTATATAGACCAAGAAATAAATTCTCATAGTTCCTCACAAATTCACTCCGAAAATAGACATTGCAGCAACTAGAATCAAGATTTTACCTAAAGCAAAACCCTCCCCTCAAGATTCCGAGCAGATCAACGGATTCATCACGGAAATCTCTTGAAGATAGACTCTTGAATCTCTAGATTTGGATTTGAAAAGCTCAAGAAATGAAGGTTGAAAAATAAGAGAAAATCTAAAAAATCTACACTTTTGCACTAGATTTGTCTGATTTTTGCCTTATTTAAAGTCTCCAAATGGACACTCGAAATTCGTTCAAAACCCGATAAAAATAAAATATATATGCTACCTCACTAAATTCGATATTTCAAACTCAATGGCGCAATAGAAATAATCATACGAGGTCATTTTAATAAAAAATGGGTCCTACATCCAAGTGTAATTTTAAGTCAAATTTCACAACGGGCCTCAGAATTAGACCGAAAACCTCAGAAAGCAAACGAAGGGTCGTTCTAGACCAAAATCAAAATTTTTGAACTAATTGCATTGTCATAAATTTTTATCCCAGTGCGTTTTCCAAGAATATTAACAAAAGTCAACCATTGACTAACTTTCAAAGTCAAAAGCGTCAAATGACTCCAAACTTGTATCGATTGTCTCGATAGTCATGCCGATAATGCTACTAGCCTAATTTGACCATTTCAGAGCTGATGGAACCATCAGAATTTAAATTTGAGGTCTCTTTCACCCGAAACTTGAAGAGTCGCAACTAAACCAACTTAGACCTTCAAAATACCAAAATGGGCTCTAGATCTCTAAAAATTCAACCAACACTTCTTCTAAATAAAAAACCATCCCTCAAATCCAACGGAGTGGTCAAAATTCTATTTTACGCATTGTAACTCTGAAATTTGATCAAAGTCAAACCTTGACTTTAAATTCCTTTAATTCCCAACTCAAGACCTCAAATCTTCATTACAACTACAAAACTAATTTTGTAAATTCTCCTAGACCAATTTCCACATTTTGTAGCTGTTAGAATCAAAAAAATTCTATTCCGAGACCCATAGATCCAGTTGGTATTGAAAATCACTTTTCACCTCTTAACTCTATAAAACTCAAGAATTTGCACAATTTACAAACCATTAAGATTTTGATACTTTCAACTACACAAACTAATCAAATAATACTCAGGGGTACTAATAATAGAAGTAAAATGGTAATTTCACATAAATTTTTTAAAATGACCCTCAAGGTCATTACATAAGTAGAGAATGCTGATAAACCTTAAGGGATTTATATTGTGGGTGTTGGTTGGGTGCCCGAAATTGTCTTAAGGGTGTAATTGCGTTACTTATGATATGCCTAAATGTGTACCAATAAGGAAAACATGTTAGTTTTTATATAAATGATTACTTTCTGGCTTGTTTATGATGAACTTGTTCTGTTCATATAATGTGATCTATTGATAGTATTTTATGGTTAGTTTGCATAATTAGATCGGATGTCATGTTTCGACACATAAATGGATATAGTATCATATTCTGACACATATATAAATCGGATGTCACATTTTAACATATATTTGAATCGTGTGTCACGTTCTGATACATTCTTGGATTGAGAGTCATATTCCGACACAAATATGACTGGATCGGGTCCCCTGAGAGAGCCAAGTATGTGTGTGTGGATGGTCCCATGAGAGAACTTGATGATATCTGTATTTCCATGTAATAATAAGGTTAGTGGTAAATGAACATGAACTAGGGACCTGTTAGTGAAGTCTTGAGTTGAGGTATGTTAGTTATAAGAAATCATGATATTGAATAAACCTATTAGTGGATAAGAGGATGAACCCTGTTAGGCCTGGATATGATCTATATGGTATAATCGTATTCTATAATTATAGACATAGAAGTTGAGGCTTTTTGTTGCTAGAAAGTTTTACCATTGTGATTTCCACAAGTAACCGTGGTAGGGGTAGTGGCTACCTAGAACTTGGGGTGAGTTAGAAAGTGTGGTTATGAGATGTATAGGCCCTATGTTGTGAGACAACTGGACCAACTAGTGAAGGTTAGGTGAAATGATTGAGCGGTACAGGTTGTTAGGTGGGGACTGTTGGGGTGATTAAACAATAGTAAGGTGGGCCCATAACCCTGAGGGCTTAAGTCATAGCTTGAGTGGGTAGTTGAATTAGGAATGTAGAGAGGTGAATGCATTAAAAGTGAGAGTAAGAAATATACTTTTTTGGTTGGGGTGGATAAACTGACGAAGTTTAATTATTATGATCTCTTATTTTTCTATTCATATATTATGCGGTAGGTATCAGATTGAACGATGATGCCTACTAGTACGTGTTGTTTGTACTGATGCTACTCTTGCTATGCCACTTGGCATAATCTGGTTGCAGGGTCAGTTATGTCTCTTAGTTGAAGATGAACGAAATCCTCTAGCAGCTTCTAATTTTCTTCCTTATAGTGGAAACTAAGTCATTGGTCTTTTATTTTATTACTACTCTTAGAAGCTCTTGTACCTGTTTAGATTAATATCCGTGGAGTTTTTTGTATAATTGAGATGTTCTAAGTTTGATATAGTTTTCTTTAGAACCTTGGTTAATTATTCAAATGTTGATTTAACTTCCACAATGTTTCTTAGAATGGTTAAGGGTTCTCCTATCTAGGTGTTAGATTAGGTGTCCGCACGACCCAATGGATTGGATCGTGACAATTTTCAGCAGTAAGGTTCCAAGGTAGTGTTTGATCTTATTGGTTCTCGCTTAGGCTTTTCTCCTCGTGGTTGTGCTTAAATTAATGACACATATAATCTGGGAAAAAACAGTCGCTTCCAAGTTCCAGTTTATTATGTTTGATGATTTCTTTGGTTGGGGTGGATTAGGAGAAGAGAAAGAAACATGATTACATGTTGTGTGTTTGTATTATCTACTAAATTAATGTTAAGAGAAGAAGCAATCACAACTATGTAGTGACAATTAGTGTAGATTTTGTAACCCAAAACACACTTTGTTTTATGTAAGATTGGGGCAAAGTGATAGTAGCTGCAAAATGTGCGACGCTGCTTTAACTTGTCATTGCTTTATATATTTAGAGGCCGTTTGGATTGACTTATAAGTTGTTTTTAGTTTTTTTTGAGTGTTTGGCTGGCCGACTTAAAGTCATTTTGTGCTTAAAATAAGCCCCAATAAATAGTTGGATTTATTTGGATGAACTTATTTTACGCAGTTTATAAGTTGAAAACAGCTTATAAGTCAAAAAAAAAAGTTGGCCTGCACCTACTTTTTTTTAACTTATAAGCTGCTTAAAAATAAGTCAATCCAATCAGGCTATTAATTTGTTTTCTTTGTGTTCTGATTTTCTTGGAATTTCTGCAAGGACAAAATATTCCACGTATCTTCTTGTTTGATTTTCATAAATTCGATTCCCAGTCATCTAACCCATATATTTAGGAGTTTAATTTTATGGATTAGATATATGGGTGAGAATAATATTGAATTGGGTATAATAATTAAATTAGAAAAAAGATTTAAATGGAACAAATATATATATATCCATGTAGGCACGCCACGTAGGCACCACATAGGATATAATAAAAGTGGGACATAGACTTAACGGTTAAAGGTAAATATGTGCCTAAAGTTGAATGACAAAGGAAAATTCATATTATTACAAAAGCACGAATAATAATGTTGGTTGACCAAAATATCCTTGATATACCTTTATACCCTTCGTACTTTCTATTAACTAAGGCTAAAATTGTAATTGCCCGATTTTAAAAAAAAAATTAAGAAGAAAACCTGTACAACTTAAGGTAATTTCACGTGTTCAAGGGTTTGATTACCAATACCCAAAAGGTTTCGATTCTCCTAAGTTCTGCAAATTTAATTTGATCTAGGAGTTAAATACTCCTATAAAACCCCCATTATTGTACATGCTTCATCGTTAACTTTTCAATTAATATTAATTAACAACATTTGGCAAATTTCTCGAAAGGTAGTGAATTATACGTTGCTTTTTATTTATTTATCTCAATTCTTCATGATTCAATTTTAACATCAAATTTTCTAGCATGAAGTTTTTGTTTTTTATTAATAGTTATTGCCAGTCCTTATTAAAATAGTATTAGATATTTGCTTTTTAAAAGTTCAATCAACTTTAGAGTAGATATTGCTTTGCAGTTTTCTTTATTACAGGTGTTCAAACTCTGCAATGGAATTAGATTTGGCAAAAGAATTTATGCCTATAAGCAATCTATAATAAAGGTCTTAGTCATTGAAAGAAGATCGATAATAAAATATATTAATGCAAGAAGTGATGGATCGCGATTCCAGTTGAATTTTGTAGACGAAGAGGTATTATGCTCCATAAATTAATGTTTTTATACTTTATTTCATGATTTTTGTATCGATATTTATTATTTATGTAAATATATAAATTTACAGGGAACAAAGATCCCAACGGTGCTTTTCAATGACCATGTTCAAAAGTAGGAAGATTTGTTGGAGCAAAACAAAAGTTACTACATCATAAATGGTCGTGTGAAGGATCCTAACCGTAACTATTTATCTGTCAACAAGGAGATGGAGATATCTTTTATCAATTATACTATAGTAGAAGAATGCAAGATCTATTTTTTATTTTTGGAAGATGCAACAAAATCCCACAATGGAACATTATTTGGTATACTTTCTATAACATCGTTTATCTTTAATCATGAATTTACTTATACTTCTTTTGCAAGTCTATAATTTGTAATTCTTTATTTTGCAGATGTAGTTTGCATACTGATTAAAGCAAAGGCACCGATGAGAGAAGGAAGAACAAAAAGGAGAGAAATAATCATCTCAGACGAAAGGTAAATTAAAATTGTTTAAACTATTTAATATTTATCTAGATAGAATGTAAATTTAACACAATTAATTCCTATTTTTATTGTCAAATTTAAAATTGATCGTAGAATTGTGACCATATGGGTTGACCTAGCCAATAAATATGGTGAAATATTGCACAACAATTAGCCAAATGAAAAATTTGTTATAGCATTTTGTGATGTCAAAGGATCAACTTATCAAGGTAATAATACATAACAACTCTTTATATTCATAATTAACTTTTTATCAATTATATTTGCACTAAATTTTAATGTGTATTTTTCTAATAAGGGAGTTTGGAATATCTACTCCTATTAGTAGTGTGTTGATAAACCCAATATTTCAAAAAGTAAAAGAGCTTCAAAATTGGCATGAGAGAATTAAAGCTGAAAATAAAGATATTACCTTAATGCCAAATTTGTTGATGAGAGAGGCCAAACAAGTAAAGATCACTGATATTATAAATGGCTCATCCGCAATTGCCAAAGTAAACTTCAAAATATTTAATCATCATATTACTACTTAATTTATTGATTGTGTAAATCTCATATTTTATGGGAAATTGCTTTTAAGTAAAGATAAAGAATTCACCTTTTTGTTCAAAGATTGATAAGAGAATTTCAGTCAACGGCGTTAACCGGAGCTTAATAGCAGAAGAGATGCATGAAATTGAAGCTATTCCTCTAACTGAAGTAGAAGAAGAAGTGATAGTAATTAAGAACAAAGTCAAAACAACGAAAAGGGATGACGACGACAAAAAATACGCTCATTCAGTATTTAAATAAAAGAATCAAGATAGAACAGGATTAGAAATTTTCACTAGAATTCATAACTTTTTTTATATTACATTTTAATTTTCTTATTAAAATTAGACAACTTGTGCTGGCAATTCATTAATAATTTATTTTTTAGTTGATATATTTTATTTTTGAAGAGTTACAACAACTCATTGGAATCAAGTTAATCTAAGTTTTCTTATGGCACAAGTAATTATTCAATTTAATCAAATGGCACAAGAAGGTACAAATATCAATGACTGCTATTTGATGATATTTAGAATATGCTGAAAACTTAAAAAATTTAATTGTCTTATTACATAAAAATCTTTTTGTAGAACAATGCAAAGTTGATAGTGCCATCCGAAGAATGCAAAAATATATTTGTTCATCTGTTGCAGGTCCAAACATAGAAAATACTAATGAAAATTCGTACATCATTTCAGGTAAATATAAACACAGATTACTAATAAAGCAACATTATATAGCCTCACAATTATAAAAACTAATAATAAAAATGTACAGAAAAAAAAAAAGCAGTTGATCTTACTAAAAATTGTGATAAACGTCGCAACAATTCGACACAGCAAAATGACGGTATGTTAATGGATAAAATATTTTAATATAACACATAAATATCCATTATAAAATAACAAAAATAGTAGGAATGATAAAAATATCCCATGAAAACCCCATATAGAAGTTGTTTGGTATATGAATTTTATATTTTATATTGCAGAAATTTTGCAATTAGGCACAATAATGAGAGGGTTTCAAAAATGTGTGTGGCATGGAATCAATCTGTACAAAACACAAATAATGAAGAAACAATA
The DNA here is from genome assembly GCF_947179165.1 of Solanum dulcamara. Taxonomy (NCBI): domain Eukaryota; kingdom Viridiplantae; phylum Streptophyta; class Magnoliopsida; order Solanales; family Solanaceae; genus Solanum; species Solanum dulcamara. The sequence goes on from NC_077245.1 coordinate 25,104,886, forward strand.
TTATTCAACGCTTTATCGAAAGAATGTAAAAATGAAGGTAAAGTTTACATGTCAATTTTCTATATTTCTATTGAACTTGTTGCCATATATGTCTTTATCGGAACTTATAATTTTATAACTATTTTTTAAGGAGAAATGTCTCACCAACCATCAATATCTCATGTTCTAAAGTTAAAAAGTGTGCCTAAATGCATCCACTGCAACGCTATAAGATTTCAATATGAGCCTCCCTCATTTTGTTGTGGAAATAGATCTATCAAATTAGCAGATTCAATAATTATTGATCAATTATATGAGTTATTTGTTGCTCAATCTGAAGAAGCTAAAGAGTTTCGAAGGAATATTAGAGCTTACATTAGCATTTTTGGGTTTACGTTTTTTGGTGTTACAATGGACAAGAAACTAGCATCTTCAAGAAAAGGAATTTACACATTTAGAGCAATATATCATGATCTTCCATCATTACTTTCACGTGATGAAAATTCACGTTATTTTCAATTGTACTTTTTTGACACTGACAATGAATTGTCGAATAGGATATCAAAACTACATGAAGGAAATCTATCAGAAAATGGTGTAAAAAAACTCATGCAGATAATGATGGAAATCCTTATTCACAATTTTTTTGCCAGCTAAAAGATCATTCCTTCTTTCAAGATTTTGCAAATCCGAATTACTGCAAGTGCTAAATTAGATCAACGTGTCTACAAAAATCATCAGTAGATCAAGTTGCCGCAATTTGGATAGATAGAAATAATCCAAATATATTATTTGAGAGAGATATTGTAGTTCATGAACAAATATATAGAGTAAAACATTATTATAAATGTTATGATCCATTGCAGTATCTTCTCCTTTTTCCAAATGGTGAAGTCGGTTGGCATCAAGGGATTCAAAAAACACGCAAATCAAATAAAAAGATGGATAGAAATGACGTTGCAAGCATGACATCCCTCTCAACTGCTGAAGAAGTAATTAGTAGAGAGCAGCAAGGTAAACTATAATAAGTGAATTATATGCTTCTCACAATCTGAACTTCAAATTTACTTATAATCTTATGTTATTTTTAACCTTAGAGCATAGCTAAGCCTCTTAGAAATGTTGTCCTCTTATTTCCTATTCTTTGAAGTAAATCATGATAATATTGTATTGTTAGTTGTTAATTTATCGTACGCTTTAAGAATTTAAATGCATGCATTTCTCAAAACATCCAATAATTTGTTATATATTTCATAATTCTTAATAACATTTATACCAATTTGGTTTTTAATATAAAATGTAGCTCTTATTGTAGGTGTACAACGTGAATCTAAATTTTGTGTGTCATGTGGAGAGTACTATTGTTATAAAATACAAGTGTGTAGAGAAGAAAATTCCACACTTTTATTGTGCGGACGATCATTGCAGCAATTTATTGTTGACATGTACATTAAACTTGAAACAACAAAACTTGAGTATTTAGACTGCAACAATCAAATTTTAGAAGGGAAATATTGCAAGGTATAGCTGATAGTATCATGGCCGGAGAATGTAGAGGAGATAAAGTTGTCCAAAGAGTAATACATCCTAGGTCATTTATGGGGGGTCGTAGGGATATGCGTCGTCGGTATATGGACGCTATGGCACTGGTTCAAAGTTATCAAAAGACAGACCTTTTCATCACAATGAAATGTAATGCTGATTGGACATAGATTAAAGAAAATTTGTCTGAAGGGCAACTTCCTCAAAGCAGGCCTGACTTAGTAGCAAGAGTTTTCAGAGCAAAATTACAAGATTTAAAGGAACAAATATTCAAGAAACAAATCTTTGGGCCAGTTGAAGCTCATGTATTTGTGATTGAATTTCAAAAAAGAGGGCTACATCTTTTAATAATTCTTAAAGAAGGACACAAGATAACATCGGTATGAAAAATTTATTTCAGTGGAACTTCCGAACCAAAAATGAATATCCGCTCTTGCATGAATTGGTTGTCAAGAATATGATCCATGGTCCATGTGGAATCCATCGTCCAACAAATCCATGTATGAAGGATGGTCAGTGCAAGAATCATTATCCTCAACCATTTAATAATAATTCTATACAAGGAAAGGATGGATATCCTATTTATAAGAGAAGAAATGTCGGGAACAATTGTAAAGTTGGGAGAATGAAAATGAATAATCAGTGGGTTGTACCATATAATCCTTATTTACTAACTAGATACAATTGTCACATCAATGTAGAGGCTTGCTCCGGAGTGAAGGCAATAAAGTATTTGTACAAGTATATATATATATATATAAAGGCCATGACAGGTGTGCTGTTTATATTGAATCAGATGAGGGACAAAAGTTATTGATGAAATTAAAAGTTTTCAAGATGCGCGTTGGGTGTCTCTACCAGAAGCATTTTGGCGAATATATGAGTTTCAGCCTGCCGTCATTAATCTTCAATTACATCTTCCAGATACACAATCAGGTAAAAAAAAAAACATGCATTATTTTCAATATATCTGTCATTTTCTTGACCAGCATTTAGACGGTATATTTATTTAAAATAAATGACGCACTTTAAATACAAAATTTAAATCTGATTATTATTGAGGTATGAGAACTAAAAAATTATATTGTTACCAAAGGACTGCTCATATTATTCCTCTATCTAAATTTTAACTTTCAAATTTTAAAAATATTAAATTAGTTCAATTTATAAATGTTGGGTTTAATTGATAGGTTGAATGGGAAATGGAGGAAAAAGAAGTGGAGGAAAAAATGATTTGTTCTCTTTTGCTTTATGAAATAAGCATTACTCTCACATAGGTGGTGGAAAGAAAAAGACTCCTACTTAAAAGTAGAAGCACTTCTTCATGTTGTTAAAGGGTCAAGAAGAGGGTCTCCCCTCGCGCCGTCGTCGTCGTCGCTCACTCGGCTCGGCTACGGCTACGGCTACGGCTACGGCTTCGACTTTGATTGATAATCTTTTTGGACCAAATTTCCTTTAATTTTTTAATTAATTAATATTATTTATTTATTTAATTAATTAAGTGGAAAATTCTGACTCGTGATCCGACCCATTTCTTTCCCGGATTAATTTAAAAATTATTTCCCTCCATTTTTTTCAACGGATTTTTTGAAAGGTTGCCTTGTTAGAAAAGTTGCAAACCTTTTCTCAACAGGCAAACATTTTTCCAACAGGTGCCTTTTCTTTAAAGGTGCAAACAGGCTATATATATCTATTAATCCTCAGAATATTCCATACGAAATTTCTGAAATAACATCTTCTTCTTCTTTTTTCTGCACTTTCTAAAAATCGTGTGATATACAGCCTTCGAGTGGTTCGCAGTCACCAGAATTTGCAGTACCTCTATTTTGGTGAGTAAATCGTTCTATCCTGAGAGGAAAGATTCCAGAACCTCGGGTACGTTGAGGGGAATAATTTCCTTAAGAACACACTGTGTATTCAGTGGGCTCGATTTTGTTCTTACAATATTTTTTTATATACTGTTATTATTTTCAGTTTCAGTCCAAATTCTGTCTTTTATTACTTTCAAAAGTTATTGTTACTGTTTAATATTTTTCAATACAGTTTGATAACAATCTTAAGGAAATTACTGTAATTTATTTATTTTTTAAAAATTGTATTCTATTTTGGAGACTAAAACCTGTATGGTTTTCTACTCCGTATGAAATAAATATTCTCACTTGAAGAGTATAAAAACTTTGTTGGAATATTAAAGTTTATACTTGTACAACGATTTGAAGAGTATAAAAACTTCATCGTTGTTGTTGTAAAAGGTCTGATATTCTGAAATATTAAGACAGCTTGTCTATTTTGACAGTGAAAAGAAATGACAAGTGATACTGCTACTACTTCTGCGATTGTTGCTGCAACAAGCCGCACTTTTGTGCCATCGGCGGAAAAACCAGAAAAAATTTCTGGAGCCAACTTCAAAGGATAGTAGCAAAGGGTGTTCTTTTGGCTTACCACTCTTGGTATGCAGAAGTTCACCAACGAAGATCCTCCTGTGCCTGCTGCTGATATGCCGACCAATAAAAAATTTATAATTACTGAGGCATAGACACAAGTGGATTTTCTATGCAAGGGCTACATCCTAAGTACTTTGAATGATGATTTGTACAATGTCTACAGTGCTGTGAAAACTTCTAAAGAATTGTGGGATGCACTTGAGAAGAAGTATAAGACTAAAGACGCATGCTTGAAAAAATTACTGGTTGCTAAGTTTTTAGACTATAAAATGATAGATAGTAGAACTGTTGGAACCCAAGTTCAAGAACTACAACGTATTTTTCATGACCTTATTGCTGAAGGTATGGTAGTTAATGATGCATTTCAAGTGGCTCCAATGATAGAAAAGTTGCCTCCTTCGTGGAGAGATTTCAAAAATTATCTAAAGCACAAGCGCAAGAAAATGAAGTTGGAAGATCTTGTGATTCATCTCAAGATTGAGGAAGATAACAAAACAGCAGAAAAGAAGTCGCTGGAAATTCAATGATTATGGGAGCGAACATCGTTGAAGATACTGCTCCAAAGAATAAGAAAAGGAAGAAATATTTTGGAAAGAATCAGGAGCAGAATAAGAAAAAGTTCAAGGGCAATTGTTATAATTGTGGGAAAGTTGGCCATAAAGCTTCAGATTGTTGTCTTCCGAAAAAGGACAAAGGAAATAGACAAGCCAATATGGTGAAAAATAAAGAAGGTATGGATGATCTATGTGCAATGCTATCAGAATGTAACCTAATAGGAAATCCCAAAGAATGGTGGCTTGATTTAGGAGCTACATCACATGTTTGTGCAGTCCGAGAAGCCTTCTCTACTTATTCCCCTGCAGCACCTGATGCGACTATCTACATGGAAAATTCTGCAACGGCTAAGGTTGAAGGATATGATAGAGTATTTCTGAAAATGACATCCGGTAAGGTGGTGACGCTGAACAAAGTTTATCATGTTCCAAAAATGCGAAAGAACTTGGTGTCTGCCGGTCTTCTTATCAAGAATGGATTCAAGTGTGTTCTAGTTTCAGACAAAGTAGTTGTTAGTAAGAATGATATGTATCTAGGAAAAGGCTACCTCATTGAGGATCTTTTCTAACTAAATATAATGGTTGTTGATGATAATAAAGTTCAAGGTTCTTCTTACTTATTTGAGTCAAATAATTTATAGCATTCACGTTTAGGACATGTCAATCATAAAACCTTGCGAAAACTGATTAACTTAAATATATTGCCTAACTTTGATTGCAATAAATTAAAATGTCAAGTATGTGTTGAATCTAAGTATGCTAAGCATCCTTATAAATCTTTTGAAAGGAATTCTAGTCCCTTAGAATTGATTCATACAGACATTTGTGATATAAAGTCTACACCAACTAGTGGTGGGAAAAAGTATTTTATAATTTTTATTGATGATTGCACTCGATATTGTTATGTATATTTGCTTAATAGTAAGGATGAAGCAATTGATGCATTTAAGCAATACAAGAACGAAGTGGAAAATCAATTGAACAAAAAGATAAAAATGATTAGAAGTAATAGGGGTGGAGAATACGAATCTCCTTTTGAAGAGATATGTTTAGAATATGGAATTATTCATCAAACTACTGCCCCTTACACACCACAATCAAATGAAATTGCGGAAAGGAAAAACCGAACATTAAAAGAAATGATGAATGCTTTATTAATAAGTTTTGGTTTAACGCAGAACTTATGGGGGGAAGCTATCCTTACAGCTAATCGAATACTCAACAGGGTGCCCCACAGCAAAACATAATCTATTCCATATGAACTATAGAAAGGAAGAAAACCCAACTTGAAATATTTCAAAGTGTGGGGGTATTTAGTAAAGGTCCAAGTTCCTTTGCCCAAAAGAGTAAAAATCGGACCAAAGAACGTGGATTGTGTTTTTATTGGCTATGCTACAAATAGCAAAGCTTGTCGATTTTTGGTTCACAAATCCGACAATCCTGAAATTCATGTTAATACGGTAATTGAATTAGATAATGCTGAATTCTTTGAAAATATTTATCCGTATAAAATTGAATGTGAGTCCTCAAGTGAAAGATCTAAACGACCGCGAGAAGAACTAAAGGAAAGTAAACCAACTGAAGAAGATCCAAGGCGTAGCAAATGTCAAAGGATGACTACTTCCTTTAGATCAGATTTTGTGACATTCTTGCTTGAAAATGAACCTCAAACATGTAAAGCTGCAATGTCTTCTTCTGATTCAGCATTTTGGAAAAAGGCAATCAATAGTGAGGTTCAATCAATTTTGAATAACCATACATGGGAATTGATTGATCTTCCTCCTGGAAATAAACTTTTAGGATCAAAATGGATTTTTAAAAGGAAAATGAAAGTTGATGGCACTATTGATAAATATAAGGCAAGACTTGTGGTCAAATGTTATAGACAAAAAGAAGGCCTTGATTACTTTGACGCATACTCGCCGGTAACAAGGATAACATCTATTCGGTTGTTAATGGCACTGGCAACTGTATATTATCTTAAAATCCATCAAATGGATGTTAAGACGGCTTTTTTAAATGGAGAATTGGAGGAAGAAATTTACATGGAACAACCTGAGGGTTTCGTAGTTTCAGGTAAAGAAGGGAAAGTGTGCAAACTTGTTAAGTCACTTTATGGACTTAAACAAGCACCAAAACAATGGCATGCGAAATTTGACCAAACTATATTGGCAAATAGATTTAAGATTAATGAGTGTGACAAATGTGTTTATATTAAAAATACTTCAAATTATGAAGTCATTGTTTGTTTATATGTTGATGACATGTTGATAATAAGTAAGGCATTGTCGATGTAAATGCTACGAAGCGTATGCTTGCTAGCAAATTTGACATGAAAGACTTAGGGGTTGCTGACTTGATCTTAGGAATTAGGATTCATAAAACTCCATAAGGTTTAGCATTGTCGCAATCACATTATATTGAAAACATACTTGATAAGTTCAAGTATTTAAATTTTAATGTTGCAAAGACTCCAATTGATGTAAGTTTTGCACTTCAAAAGAATAAAGGTGAAAGTGACTCACAATTGGACTATGCACGAGTTTTGAGAAGTTTGATGTATATTATGAATTGTACACGATCAGATATAGCATGTGCTATTAGCAAGTTGAGTCGATTCACGAATAATTCCAATCAAACTCATTAGATGGCAATGAAAAGAGTCTTGGGGTATTTGAAACATACCCAAAACTATGCTTTGCATTATAATAAATATCCCACAGTAATTGAGAGATATAGTGATGCAAACTGGATCACCGGATCATCTGAAGTTAAATCCACAAGTGGATATATTTTTACCATTGGTGGAGGAGTAGTGTCTTGGAAATCATCAAAATAGACATGCATCGCCCGCTCTACAATGGAGTCTGAATTTATAGCTTTAGACAAGTCCGGTGAAGAAGCTGAATGGCTCCAAAATTTTTTGGAAGATTTTTCATTTTGGCCCAAACCTTTGGCACCCATATGCATACATTGTGATAGCCAAGCGGCAATAGGGAGGGCAGGGTGCGTTATGTATAATGGGAAATTGCGTCACATTTGACGGTGACACAATACTGTTAGATAACTACTCTCTAGTGGTGTTATCACTATTGACTAGGTAAAGTCAAGAGATAACGTATCGAATCCACTAACAAAAGGCCTATCTAGAGAGGCTATTGAAATATCATCGAGGGGAATAGGATTAAGGCCTAGGACAATTCATTATGGCGGTAACTCTACCTAGTAGACTGGAGATCCCAAGAACTAGGTTCAAAGAGATCAAACAAAGTTATGATTGGAGGTTCAACATTGTCAAATAACTCAACCCATTCTCGTGATGATGACAATGTTCAGAAATAAGGATAAAACCTTAAGGCTTTTTAATGAGTTAATAAAGCTTAAAGGTTTTTTAATGATTATCTACATCTGGCGGAAAATGACTAGATAGTGTATCTACAGGACTACACGTTTAGAAATCACCTATGTGAGTGTGAAGTATAAGCCATTTCAAGGGGAATGACGGTAAAGGCCCATTCTCTATGCATTCACGAAATCAGGCGGTGTTCATGGCTGAAACGAACACAACCGTGAGAACAATAGATGGTTGATGATTAATTGTGTGACTTATGTTGTCTAGTTATATAACAAATTTCGACGGTTCAAAGATATCGCATCTACCGATTGATCGAGTATATCCTATATAAGTTCACTATGGAAAGTTCAAAGGAAAACCTACTTATCCAGATGCAATTAATCTTCGCTTGTATATCACACACTTATCCGTGCATTTCTTTATCTTGTATCCATTCCCCATTCGTGTGGGGGATTATTGGATTTAATTGATAGGTTGAATGGGAAATGGAGGAAAAAGAAGTGGAGGGAAAAATGATTTGTTCTCTCTTGCTTTATGAAATAAGCATTAGTCCCACAAAGGTGGTGGAAAGAAAAAGTCTCCTACTTAAAAGTAGAAGCACTCCCCTCGTGCCGTCGTCGTCGTCGCTCACTCGGCTCGGCTTCGGCTACGGCTACGGCTACGGCTTCGACTTTGATTGATAATCTTTTTGGACCAAATTTCCTTTAATTTTTTAATTAATTAATATTATTTATTTATTTAATTAATTAAGTGGAAAATTCTGACTCATGATCCGACCCATTTCTTTCCCGGATTAATTTAAAAATTATTTCCCTCCATTTTTTTCAACGGATTTTTTGAAAGGTTGCCTTGTCCGAAAAGTTGCAAACCTTTTCTCAACAGACAAACATTTTTCCAACAGGTGCCTTTTATTTAAAGGTGCAAACAGGCTATATATATCTGTTAATCCTCAAAATATTCCATACGAAATTTCTGAAATAACATCTTCTTCTTCTTGTTTCTGCACTTCCTAAAAATCGTGTGATATACAGCCTTCGAGTGGTTCGCAGTCACCAGAATTTGCAGTACCTCTATTTTGGTGAGTAAATCGTTCTATCCTGAGAGGAAAGATTCCAGAACCTCGGGTATGTTGAGGGGAATAATTTCCTTAAGAACACACTGTGTATTCAGTGGGCTCAATTTTGTTCTTATAATAATTTTTCATATACTGTTATTATTTTCAATTTCAATCCAGATTCTGTCTTTTATTACTTTCAGAAGTTATTGTTACTGTTTAATATTTTCCAATACAGTTTGATAACAATAAATGAACAAATTGTATGCGTCGTATAAATTCTAACAAAATATATTTTAGTGTACTACTGGAAAATGAGAAATTTGCAGGATGTTATAGCATCAGACAATGTACACAAAGCCATGTTCACGGAGTATTTTTACACATGTTCAACTAATCAAGAGGCAGAAATGTATCTTTACAAAGAGTTCTCTGTATGGAATGCTCAATGAAGGACGCGGACAAAAAGAAAAAAAAAGGAACTGTAATTGGTAGAATTGCTACTGGTATGAAATTTAATGTTCACATCTACTTTTTTTTAATATATTTTGAATATTTCATTTACTTGAACAATGCAGCAAATTCCAAAGAAGGTGAAAGATATTATTTGAGATTATTGTTGAATCATGTCAAAGGGACATTTCCGTTTAAAGACTTACTCACGATTAATGAAAAAATATGTGAGACATTCAAGGAAGCTGCAAAGGAAAGGGGACTATTAGAATCAGACAATAGCATTTCTGAATGCTTGCGCAAGGCAGTTTTTTTAAAAATGCCAATAGATCTTCGAAGTTTTTTTGCAATTATATTAGTGCATTGTAATCCAACCGACGTTAAAAATTTATGGGATACATATTACAAAGAAATATCTGATGATTTTAGGACACATGATGGATCTTCGGATATTCAATTGCAATGCACGTTGAAGAGCATTTGTTATTTTCTAAAGAGCATGGGCAACATGTTACACAATATGATTTACCTAAAATTAATCAAGATTAAGATATATTGCTGCATCAGAATGTAGATAAATTATTGAAGAAAAGGCAACACAAATATCTGAGGAAGATTTTAATGCACAATCAAAATTAAATTCCGAACAAAATCAAGCTTTTAAGACTATATTGCAAAGAGTTGACTCTAATAGAGCGGGAATGTTCTTTGTAGATGGCTTGGGAGGAACTGAAAAAACATACCTATATTGTGCGTTACTTGCAAACATCAGATCAAGAGGCATGATAGCGTTAGCAATAGCGACAAGTGGTGTAGCAGCAACAATTTTACCAGGTGGTCGTACGGCTCATTCTAGATTTGACATACCTCTTCAAACATCTGAAACAACAACTACAAATATGTCAAAACAGAGTGGTGGTGCAAAATTGATAGTATGGGATGAAGCCCCTACGGCAAATCGACAGACAATCGAACTAGTTGATGGGAGCTTTAGAGATATAATGGATGTCAACGAACCATTTGGTGGAAAAGTAATGATTTTTGGAGGTGATTTTCGTCAAGTATTATCGGTAGTGCCAAAATCAACAAGAGCTGAGACTATAAATGCTAGCTTGATAAAATCCTATTTATGGCCTCACATGAAAACGATTCACCTAACAAGAAATATGAGAGCAAGAAGAGATCCAACATTCAATGATTTCTTGATTCGTGTCGAAAATAGAGAAGAGAATACGATAAAATATGATTTGATTCTACTTCCAGACCAAATGATTGTCAATTTTTATAGCGATAGTAGTGTTGAAGATTGCTTAATAGAGGAAATATTTCCATCATTGAATGAAAATGAAAATTGTGGAAAGTACATGACAGAAAGAGCTATCTTAGCTAGCAGAAATGAATATGTTGATAAACTAAATGATCTTATGATTCACAAGTTTCCGAGTGAAAGCAAAGATTTTCTTAGTTTCGACATAACAGAAGATGACACCAACAACTACTACCAGGAAGAATACTTAAATACTTTAACACCAAATGGCCTTCCACCACATAGGTTCGTTATCAACTACATTGATCTTGTGTTTTAGCAGAAAATACTAACATAAACCCATTCTATATATTTCTCTTTTTCGTAGCTAGCCAAACATGTTAATGTGTTTTCGTTTCTTATTTTAAAAAATTTGGATGTATAATATTTACGCAATTAAATTAATTTGTTATTGCATGCAGATTGATTTTGAAAAAAATGCACCTATCATGTTATTGAGAAATTTAGATCCATCGAATAGTTTGTGCAATGATACGAGGATGGTACGTAGAGGTTTTGCTAATAACGTTATATATGCTGAAATCATGATGGGTCAAAGTATTTTTAAGAATGTTTTTATACCTAGGATTCAACTATTCCCACCAGAAAATGAAGCATACCCTTTTAAGTTTGTTCGAAAACAGTTCCCAGTGCGCTTATGTTTTGCAATGACAATAAACAAAGCACAAGGCCAAACAACTTCAAATGTCGGATTATATTTGCCGCAACATGTTTTCTCACATGGACAATTATATGTTGCACTTTCAAGAGGGATCTCAATGTCGACAACAAAAATTTTGAACATGATGGAGCTATCAAAACATCATAAGGGAACATACACAAAAAATATCGTTTATAATAAAGTCTTAGGCAATTTATAATCACAATGCATTTTTCTAATTTATAAGTATGTGACAATATTATCTAACTTTGCTAAATTGATCTATTTTACAGGTTCTAATGATGTCCAAGATTACTGAAATCAAGTATATTGTTAATGTTACTCCTCCTGTATTAAGGTTAGTAAACCAGAAACTATAAAGATGAAAATAAAAAAAATAGTATCCGAGTCCACAGAATTCACTGTGTCCTTAAGGAATTTAATTCTCTCACTGTACCCGAGGTTATGGATTATTTCCTCCCAAGATAAAATGGATAAACTATTAAAGAAGTAACAGTACCTCAGACTTCAATAATTTCAGCGAACTCAAAAGGCAGCAACAAAATCACACAAAGACTCAATTTTGTTTGAAAGAAAATATATATACAGAAGAAGGAGAAATTTGATGTTTAAAAATGAGAGGAAAATCCTCTATTTATAGACAACAAAGGGTAGTGTGAACAAGTGCTTATTGTGGCTTATTGGAAAAGTCACAACCCTTCACAAAAGTCACAACCTTTCAGAAAAGTCGCAACTCTTCAAAAAAGTCACAACTTTTGTTGAAAACGTCACAACCTTTTGGAAAAGTCACAACATTTCGAAACGTTACAACCTTTCGGAACAGTCGCAACCCTTCATAGAGATCACAACCTTTCATTTCCTATTCACACCTTTAAAACTCAAAAATTCCCTACATGAATAGGGAATGGCTATTGTTAAAACATATGCATGAAAAACTGTGTGATTTGTAAGTAAGAATTAATTGCATCTGGATAAGTAGGTTTCCCTTTGAATTTTCCATAGTGAACATATATCGGATATACTCGGTCAATCGATAGATTTGATATCTTTGAACCGTTGAGCTTTCGTGTATACCTAGACAACATAAGTCACACAATCAACCCTTTAACTATTTTTGGTTCTCATTGTTTTATTCGTTTCAGCCATGAACACTTCTTGGTTCATAAGTACGTAGAGAACTGGCCTTACTGGATTCTCCTTGAAGTGGCTTACACTTCACACTTACATAGGTGATATCTAAATGTGTTATCCCATAGAAACACCATTTGATATGCTCTGTATCCAACTTAGATATCATTAAAAGATCCGAATGTCTTATCCTTGTTACTGAACATTGTTACATCATGAGAATAGATTATAAAAATTATTTTGACAATGTTGAACCGTCATCAATGACTTTGTTTGATCTTCTTGAACCTAGATCTTGGGATCTCTAGTCTTCTAGGTAGAGTTACCGCCACGATGATTTATCCTCGGCCATAGTCCCATTACCTTTAACGAACGCTCAACTCCCTCTCTAGTTAGGCCTTTTGTAAGTGGATCCGACATATTATCCTTTGAATTTACATAGTCAATTGTGATAATTCCACTAGAGAGTAGTTGTCTAATGGTAATATTGTTATGTCGAAAAATGGACAAAGTGCAAAATTAATTTCATCTTTATAAGAAAAAATCAATTTTAGTAAAAGAAGAGTCGCCACTTAATTTTTTAAAGAAATTAAGAAAACTTAATTTAAAAGACCCTAACAGATTTAAGTCTTAAAAATTCAGAGAAAAAGGTACGAGATTCTTATTTCCACTTTGAGAAGGTGTTAAGCATTCAAAGTGGCCGTTAACGCGCAGTTATCCGACGATTTAAAAAATTATATGACTAACTTTTAAAAATATTAATTTAAAATGAAATGAAGACTTTAGAATTATTTTTTAGAAAAAATGATTAAACTTAAACATTGAAAATAATATAGATGTATATAAAAAAAGTAAAAGTTTATCAAATAACTAAGTAAAGGTAGAAAATTATTTAAAGAGTAAAATTAACATGAATTGGTTTATCTTTAGGGAAATCTAATTAGGTTAAAACAAATTAAAATTAATATCTAAGAAAGCATAACTGACATAAGTAAACAACGTCAAACTACTTGGAAAAATAATGAATAAAACTAAGTGCTTTCATGAAATAATTCTAACATATTTTAGCTAATTAATCCTAACACATGCTAACTATAACAAATTTATATTATTAATCTAATTATTCTTATATACATACTAACTTTAAAAAAAATAAGACAACGAATCAACTAAATATAAAACATGAAATAAATAAATAGAATAAAGCTGAGAAATATTTTACCTCTTTCCGGGCAACAAAACTAAAGACGATGAGCGGAAGGCAACTTCACCACCACACAAGAGCTTGATGAAACTCCAATCTACAAAAAAAAAGATTAAAAATATAGACTCAAACCTTCGTGGGTTCGACGTTATAAGAACACTATTCTTAGCCTAAATTTTGACTTCAATCTTCTATTTTCCTTGAAAAAAAATATAGATTGAAAGCTAGAAATTTTCATAACTTTTAGGCTGGGGACAAGAGTCCAAAATCCTAGCCAAGTTAAGAAAATTTTTAACTTTGGGGTGGCTAAAAAAAACCTCCCACTTCTTCCTCTTCCTAATGAGAATATGAGCCTTTATATAGGCTCCAAAAACCCCAAATTTTTCATGTATTTTCGATGTGGGAGAAGTGCATTTTTAGTAGTTTTTTTTTTTAGAAAAAACTAAAAATTTCAAAAATACAAATCATAATTAAACTAACCTAACTAAAATTGTATTTAGTAAAAAATAAAATCTTTTGAGATAATTTTTGAATAATCACATAAATAGTAATCAAAGATATATTTATATAGAAATATATATATTATACTAAAATTTATATAAAGATAAAAATAGTTAAGAATAATATGAAAATATATATATATATATATATATATATATATATATATATATTTTATAAAAGCTAATTATTTTAAAATATTCGAATTCAAAGAAACTCGATAGCTAATTTGCATTGTGGATGGTCAAAATTAGGTGTCAACAGTTGTCCCTTTCTTTCGATATGATCGATAAAAGAGATCTTGGACAAAGAAAATTGATAAATCTAATTTTGGCCGACTCCATCTTCATCTTTCTAAAAAGGGGTTGGTACGAGTTTTGAATTATGACTGGATTCCGAAATAACCACATGCCTTTCAATAGAAATATAGTTTATTGTGGTGAAAATCGTTTCCTTAGCTCGTGTCCTATGAGCTTGACATTATTCTTAGGATTGTGTCCCAGTTTGCTGCTAAAAGGATTTCACGTTGTGCTGCATCCTCTTTGATGTCGTTCGCACTCTTTTTCATCCTCTTTGCATGTTGAAAAATCCTCATTGGTTAATTGGTAGGATAATGTTACTCTATCGGTAGGATGGTGATCCATTGATAGGATACTTGACAAAATAACTGTATGTCCATCGGTAGGACGAATGAAGATCCATTGGTAGGATATAAATGTGTGTCCATCGATAGGACGGATGATAATGATCCATAGGTAGGATATGTTAGATGTCCATCGATAGGACGAATGAAGGTGATCCATCGGTAGGATATTTTGGTAAAATAACTGTTTGTCCATTGGTAGGACGAATGAATGTGATCCATCGGTAGGATATTTTTACAAAATAATTGTTTGTCCATAGGTAGGACGAATGAAAATCCATTGGTAGGATATATGCAATGACCTTCTTGGCAATGAATATGCAATGGCCCTCTTGGCAATGAATATACAATGGCCCTCTTGGCAAATGAAAATGCAATGGCCCTTTTGGCAATGAATATGCAATGATCCTCTTGGAAAATGAAAATGCAATGGTCCTATTGGCAAATGAAGATGCAATGGCCCTCTTGGCAATGATATGCAATGACCCTCTTGGCAATGATATTACCACCTCCGATAATATAATATGAATAAAATAATATCATCGTATACGATATTAGATCATCGTATACAGTACTACATCATCGCATATGGCATTATATCATCGTATACGGCATCGTATATGGCATTATATCATCATATACGGTATTATAAAATAAATGGCCCTCTTGGCAATGATATTACCACCTCCGGTAATATAATATGAATAAAATAAAATATGAATGACCCTCTTGGCAAATGAAAATGCAATGGCCCTCTTGGCAATGATGAATGCAATGGCCCTCTTGACAAATGATATTACCACCTTTGGTAATATAATATGAATAAAATAAAATATGAATGGCCCTCTTGGCAAATGAAAATGCAATGGCCCTCTTGGAAATGATGAATGCAATGACCCTCTTAGCAAATGATATTACCACCTTCGGTAATATAATATGAATAAAATAAAATATGAATGGCCCTCTTGGCAAATGAAAATACAATGGCCCTCTTGGCAATGATGAATGATGAATGATGGCCCTCTTGGCAGATGATATTACCACCTCCGGTAATATAATATGAATAAAATAAAATATGAATGGCCCTCTTGGCAAATGATATTACCACCTCCGATAATATAATATGAATAAAATAAAATATGAATGGCCCTCTTGGCAAATGAAAATACAATGGCCCTCTTGGCAATGATGAATGATGAATAATGGCCTCTTGGCAGATGATATTACCACCCCCGATAATATAATATGAATAAAATAAAATATGAATGACCCTCTTGGCAAATGATATTACCACCTCCGGTAATATAATATGAATAAAATAAAATATGAATGGCCCTCTTGGCAAATGAAAATGCAATGGCCCTCTTTGCAATGATGAATGATGGCCCTCTTGGCACTGAAAATGCAATGACCCTCTTGACAAATAAAATGCAATGCAATGTTATCATTTTTTTTAAAAATTTTTTTTTTGTTTTTTTTAACAATTTATTTTCGTTGGGACTCATGTCTTGATAGAAGTTTATACGAGACCTCGGTGGCTCGCACTTGAATTTGTGTTCGCTCCATTCTAGCAATGTTGGAGATCATTTGGAGTTGACTTCGAACTTCTGACAATTCTTGACGGAATTTTTGAGATCTTCCTCAAAAATTCTATCCCAGTTAGATCTCTTGACAAATGTCGAGCTGTTGAAAAAGGATTTGACATTTTTGTGGAATTTTTGAGATCCTCTCAAAAATTCTGTCTCAGTTGCATATATTAACATGATTTTCAATCTTGACTTGCTGGAGATAGTATCTTCTTGTGAATTTTTGAGATCTTCTCAAAAATTCTGTTCCAGTTTTCATTGTAAGGGAGAAATGAAAATATTACCGGAAATATGACCGAGCCATTGTGGCGCCTACATATCCTATTGGTGTAGGAATCAGGTCAAATGTAGTTCCAATTCTCTGGATGATGAATGCTGCAAAATTTGAGACTACATAATCAGTAGACACATGTGTAATATGAGTATAATGACATGGAAAACTGTATTACTTACAACATTTCCAGCTTAAAAATACGAGATATTCCACCCGTTTGATATGGACGATCCAATGAAGTAAAATAGGCATCTCACATCAATGGGATTAGCCTAATGTTACATTATTTAGAGCAAATTATCCACTTTCAAAGGACAAATGCAGGAGTTTTTTTTTCTTTTTTATAAGTGAATATAAAGAGATAGTTAAATTTTGACTACAATTGGTATCAACAGTTAGGAATGCATAGAAATATTTCTCATTTCCTTTCTTATAACTGAGATTGACTTTAAGGTATTACTTGAAGCTATAGAAATTACCTTAAAGTCACACTAAATTTGTGCTTTTGATGATTGATACGCCTTTGATGTCTAATCCTCTTTCTTTTGTCTCAACTTTTTCGAGTCTTTATTTGATAGAGTTTTTCCTCTTTTCACCTCTTTCTTTTGTCTTGACTTCTTTGAGTCCTTGTTTGTTAGAGGTTTTCTCTTTTTCACCCCTTTGTTTTGAGGTTTCTCCTCTTTTGTTGAAGTAGTTTTCTTTTTGTCTTACATTGACCTTGTAGGAGTTTTTTTTTATGAAAAAGTCTTCTTTGCTTTCTTGACTTTGGAGACTTTACGTCTTTTGCCTTTGGCAATTTCAAAGTTGGATCTTCTTCTATAATTTGCACGTCTTTGGTGCGCTCAAGAAGGTTGGGCCAAGAGAGGGATAGTGCATGTAAGCACTCAGAAGGGAAAGGGCTAAGATGTGGTTGTCCAAAAAAAAGGTTTTAGGCTCAAAGTGGGAAAACTAGGGATTAATGTTATTTGGTAGGCTTTGAAAGGCACAATCGGGTCAAAAAGGCCTACAATCCTTTCTCAAACCAAACATAACTCAAGATTTCGCCTCAACAAACATATCAGGCCAAGTTCTAGATCAACAGTGCGATGCAATTGAATTTTAATCTAAAGCTCACCACACAATGCACATGAAGCCATGAGGTTGGTTATATTCTTACCTTGAATGCCCGCAAGAGAATTTTCAAGCATCACAAAAGTACAAATGAAAGATACCAACAGAAGCTATGGTTTACCACAAAGCCAATCATTTTCATCATACCAAATATTTCGCATGCTCCTAACTGTATTCGTTCCATTCAAGAAGATATGACTCTTAAAATATGTACACAATTTATTATTTTATTTATTTTCTATTTTTTTAATCATTTTTTTTATAAAAAAAGAAATACCGAACCCAAGAAGGGCTGCCTACGTATCTCATCGAGATGAGAATCAGGTGTGCATAGTTTTTGCAGATATGATATATAAAATAATTTAAAGATTTAGACAAACTCAGAGTGACGTCACTTAAGTACAGTGTTAGTTGACATCTTTAGTTGGGGAGTGTCTTTTGCCTATTTGCACCAATACATTTCATGTCCTCTCAACCATTGGTGAGGACACCTATTATTGTATTATTTTTTTAAAATATTCATCAGAGATTAAACATTGGTGTGTTCTTCCAATTTCCTGCAGGAATCAACTTGTTATTGTGCTCTTTTTGGGATTGTCTCTTATGACTTGAATTCTTCCAATATTCACGAGAATCACACATTGTTATAACCATCCCCAACTATTGTCGGGGACAGTTTTTCCTGTAAAGATATGAGAAAAGTGTGAAAACAGAGCCATTATAATGAAAAGAAAAAAAATAAGTAACAAGATATAAGAGTAAGACTTCATAGTCAAAGACTCACCCGATTTATCTTTCAAGCTGTGTATTGGTGTCTTATGAAATTTAAGATCATCATTATTTTCCATAAACTTTTTGTCCCTGCAAGATCCATAAGATAAAGGGTAATAATTTTTCTTAGATTAAAGAATTGAAAGAGATTAGGGTTAAAGTTTATGGTTGAATATTATCGCCAATTTGGGATTGCCGTGAATCCCTCTCTTGAAATAATGTCGTTTCTCCTGCATACAAAGAAAACTTCTTAGTTAGGGAGAGGGTGTTG